>NC_071575.1:33513768-33813768 GCF_024509145.1 Vidua macroura
CCTTTCCTTTCCTTTCCTTTCCTTTCCTTTCCTTTCCTTTCCTTTCCTTTCCTTTCCTTTCCTTTCCTTTCCTTTCCTTTCCTTTCCTTTCCTTTCCTTTCCTTTCCTTTTCCTTTCCTTATCCTTTCCTTTCCTTTCTTTCCTTTCCTTTCCTTTCCTTTCCTTTCCTTTCCTTTTTCCTTTCCTTTCTTTCCTTTCCTTTTCCTTTCCTTTCCTTTCCTTTTCCTTTCCTTTCCTTTCCTTTCCTTTCCTTCCTTTCCTTTCCTTTCCTTTCCTTTCCTTTCCTTTCCTTTCCTTTCCTTTCTTTCCTTTCCTTTCCTTTCCTTTCCTTTCCTTTCCTTTCCTTTCCTTTCCTTTCCTTTCCTTTCCTTTCCTTTCCTTTCCTTTCATGGTGCACCCTCACCGTGAGCACTGTGTGCAGTTCTGGGGCTCACAGTTTGAGGATGTGAAGGTCCTTTTGTGCATCCAGGAGAAGGCATGAAGAGCAGCTATTAAAAGGGCTGAAATGAACGTCAGTGAGGAGGAGCTGAAGACTTTGGCTTTGTTTAGTTTGAAGAACAGGAGGAATGACCTCATGGCTCTCTCCAGCTTCCCAAAGAGGGAAAGTGCAGAACAAGGTGTTGGTCTCTTCTTCCCGGTATGCAGTTGATAGGATTCCTGGGAATGCACTGTATTGTAATTTGGTTTGGGCTTCATGGTCTAGAAAAACAACTTGCCATTTGACTGCTTATTGCAATGACACTGCATCTGATGCTGAGTTTTGGGTTTTTTTTTTCTGTCCACTTATCCTGAACTAAAAATACTAGCTCACAGACTCTATTATTTTTTCAGAAATTCAACCTTAGCAGGCAACAAGAATAAGAAATTTCTTTATGACTAGTTAAGTATAGAAAAGTAAAAAGAAACTCAGAATCAGATCTAAAAAAAGAAAGTTTTGAATAACTCACTTAAAAGCTTTCCATCAGCTTTACACAAAATACAAAACAAGAATCAGCAATTTGGTTCTAGAGCAACTCAGCCAGAATGCATCAGCCAACAAGTAAATTGAATAATGTATTTTGCTGCTATAGGTACATGCTTTCTAATTATAAGGATGATAAATTCAAGTAGCAGTTGCTTTAAAGAAAATGAATAAAGGTGCATCTAGAGTTCCATTCACATTCCCAGAAAGGCTACTTTTGGTTTGAGCCGGTGGTAAATCCACACATTTTAAAGGAACTCCCTTCTTGTTTAGTCTGTTTCATAAATGCTTCCATTGCAGACAATATGTCCATAACATATTTACCTTTACATGTTACAGGCAACACTTCAGAAATCAGATCCAATCCTTACCTATGCAAATTTTTAGTTTTTCAAGCCATCATGCAGCTAATCAAAACTTCTCCAAGAATTTGTTCTACAATTATGCTTGAAAATGAACACAGGAATGACTAACAGCTTATTTTATTTTTCATATTATGAATTCTCTCTTAGTCAAATATACAAGGTAAACCTTCATCAAAGCAAAAGGTAAACCTCCATCAAAGCAAACTTATTCTTAAGAAATTCTTAAATACAGTCCCACAGATCTCACATTTTTGTCTTGTATTTCTCTAGACAAATAGATTCCTTATTGCTTTATATCAGACAGCACTCATGAATATGTAGTATTGTCAACTCACCTCCTTTGTTTCTTCCCAAGACTGGAATGCTTTTCCAATCAATTGTTACTTATTATTTTTTTTTTCTTAGTGAATGGTAAGTCCCACCAGAGCTTCAGAATAGGGATCAGGACTGAAACAAACTTCCCTTAGCTGCCTGCAGTTCATAGCTATTAATATTATCATACTTAGATTTTTTTCAAAATTTCTGGTAATTGCAGTTCTATATCCTCACATGTTAATAGCAGGAAACCCAATTTCACATTAACTTTTGGACCCTTATTAACTTGGATGTGAAACAGTAGTTGCAGAGACACATGGTATTTCCAACAGTTAGCAGCCATGTAGAAGACAAGAGTTTCTTATTCTGCCATACATTCCTGGACATGACTAACTGTGATGTCATTACTTCTGTTAATGACTATGGAAAAAAAAATGACACAACTGGATGTTTTAAGGCACTCAAAGTTGTATTTCATGATGCCATAGATTTAGATGTTTGCTTACAATGTTTTACAATAAAGCTTTTCCTTATCCCTTTAATTGTGAATCAGAAATTCTTAACCCAGGTCTCTTACAAACTTCATAAACAGAGATGGTATGAGTGAAAATTTGTTCTGAGAGATTACCTTTTTAGCAAAAGATAGCATCTCACAAGTTGCAATTCAAAATTTCAGCACATAATAAAATATTTTAATTTCCTTCACAAGGCTCTTATATGGATTTTTAATTCTCAGTGACTCACGACAGAAGCACTTATAATTTAAAGACTTCAGCCTTGCAGAGCTAATATTTATTGAATCTTATCAGAGGCAGCAGGTCATACATTTCTTATCAAATGACAGTCTTCATTGCATAATGTGAGACTGGTAGATTCAACTGTTGAAAAACATCCTAATTTTCTAGGCTTGGAAAACTGATAACATGGTAATCCTTCAGCTCTGTTAGGTGTAGCCTTTGGATGAGAATAAATGCACAAGAGCAAGAATCTGTGAGTACATATCACTTAGAATATCCAATTCAGACATTGTTATCTGGCTTGATTTTCAGTGGCTTGTTGCACAGCAAGTCTTGCAACTCCAACTGCTCAAAGAACTCTCACGAAGGCGAACTAAAGTAAATAACAATCTTTCAAAATCCTGTACATGATCCTTTAATGTCAGAAAAAGATTAAATATTTTCCATGTGGGACACATGAGCAGCACTTTGTGTATAGTCACTTGGTTTCTGTCAGTCTTGAATCTTTGTATTTGGATGGACAGATTGTGGTGTCATAGTGATCCAAGAAACCTCAACACTGAGAATTTACTTCATGCTTTTACCAATATTTAGGGAAATTTAGTTTCAATAATAACTCTTTTATGTAAATTCTTGCAGTTTAAGTAATCTTACAGCATTTGGGTATTTCTTTCACATCTGTAATATTTTGTCATTTATATAATTTAAACTTAAGTAAGCAAAGAAGGCTTTATGTGTTATATTAGGAAGAAATACATTATGAATTTTAAAAGGCCTTCAAAGAACATTATTATTAAGGTATTTAAAAATCTGTGTTAAATGCCTTTGCCATAAAATTTTGTTTGGCTTCTAAGAGAAAATAATAAAATTTACTGTAATTCAGATGTTCAAATTCACCCCTGATTTGGATATATTAAACATTGGAAAACACAGAGCCAAAAAGAGGGAAGTACTACAACCAGCAGATATTATGCAGACCTTGATGCATTCAAATATGTACTTTTTATAGATATGTACAGATGTATGTTCTCTTCCAGATTTTTCAGTTTATCAAGATTCAAACACAGTACACAGTTATTTTTCTGCACACTTTTTAGTTAATGAAAAATAGTTGCACTACTATTCTTAATGAATGATTATAAATAGTATTGTATAGTATTCATAATGAATTATATGATTCATAATTAATCATAATGAAGCCTTTTTTGTCAGCTTACATTGATCGTTTTTGTATCTGATGAACATACTTTTTTTTTTTCTGCTGTAATTCTCATATAATAGTAGGATTACACATGATTTTAATTTCATATCACAATTCAAGAAGATGTCCATGTAGTTAGATCAGTTATGTGTATGAATCTGGAATACATCTTATGTAATTATACATCTTTATTTGCAAACAGTAATTACAAAAGGGCTAATAGCTTAATATCTTTTAATCTTATCTTTTATCAAAGATCCTTGCTTTTGAGAATAAGAAGGATACTCATGTTTTTCAGCAGGCAGTATTTCACTGCTGCATCAACACACAACTAGGACTGTTGACTGAAGTCAGTTGTACAAACTGACTGAACCAGTTGTATAAACATGCAATACAGCACGACTGCACCTGATACCAGCTCGTACCTTTTTGCTCAATGCAATAGAGAAGGGATGTGTATCCCACCAGGTCTGCAACCAGGGTGGCTATAACTTCTGCAAGGAAGTTGAATCACTAAATAGTGATTCCAGGATCAAAAACTGTCCAAAAGGCTCAAAGCTGCCTTTAAATATTATGAATTCAAATGGTGTTAATAAGCTACAGTGCCACACACTTCTAAAAAAAAGGTATTTGAACTGAAGTTTCACACACATTAAAATCTTGTGATGAATTCCCAGATTATGATATTTATGAGACTGGAAAAGACAAGCCCAAATTTAGAGATGGAAAAATGGCAAATTTTATTCTTGTGTAAGGAAAATTAACTCCCATCGATTTTATAGGAGTATCAGTTCCCAAGTCTATCTCAATTGTTAAGAAATAACAATTAGTAGGAGTAGTGAGTCTTTTTCTTCAAGATTCAAACTTAGATTTTATTTCTAAAAGCATAGTTACGTCCATCCATCTATCCAATCATCCCCCGAAGGATCAGGAAATCAGAAATAATAATTAGTAAGAAAATTAATAGAAACAGCTTGCTAGGAAGAGACTTGTACATTGAAATATTCAATACTAAGGTTTGTAAATATACAGAGATTTCATTTTGTGGGACTGAGCCTGGTCTTATAACTTCAGTCCTATAACTGAAGAAAATTAGCTGCTGAAATAGTGCACACCTGGAACACATCTTCCAGTGTGATGTCATCAAAAGAAAACCCAGTTCATGTCCTCTGGTTTCTTTGGAGAATGTGTGAGAACAATAGACAGATTTCACACCTAAAACACAGTCCTCAACTACTGTATATCGTAAAATTAGATAATCCTTAGGTAGCATGATGAGGTTTAACAATGATAGAGTGGAAAAAAATGAGTCCATGATAAGTCAATAATAACTATAAGAATTTCCATCCTTGAGAAAAAAAAGCATAATTCTAATATTTAGGGAGAGCATGGCTACTTTTTGTTGCATCCTGGGTTTGGGTTTAGATTAGGGGTTCTAATCTATATTAGCTAGCTGAGTCCTGTGTACCCCCGTGCACCCCCTGTGTTTCCCCCCGCCGTGGTGGTTCGCTCCAGGCTGCCTGCTATTGGAGCTTCCCCCCGTCACTCCTGTAACCACTCCCTGCCCACTCCTGAGAATTCTGTGTCCATCACCCTGTTCCCATGATCCCACTTGCCTCAAAGCCCCATGTCTGCCCCTGCTGCGTTCTCGTTGGTTGCTGTGGTCCACGTCATTGCCACAGCGCCTGCCCTCCCTGTCCCATCCCCTATATCATCCTGCGCCTCCCGGGTCCCGTTGCCATTTCCCCCACGCGGGTGCTGGAAGCACGGGTCGCGGCCCCCCCCACTGCAGCTCTCTGCGGCCATTAGAACCTTCCTGCTTCCCTCATGGGTGATTTGGACAATTCCTTTGCCCTTTACCAACGTTCCTTGCGTGGGCGACAGAACCTTGCAAGTCCCGGCTGGCACGCCATGGCAGCAGCATGCAGGAGCAAGCGGCAAACCCGAGCTCCAGAGGGAGGCGGTGCCGAAAGGCACCGGAGCTGCCCAGAGACAGGAGAAACAATGGAGAGCCGCAACTTTTGGTTTGAGTTTTGTTATCACTAAAGGCTAATAGCCTGATTCATATGAAATAAAACGTTCTTTATTGCAAAGCACTGCTTTCATAACCTGGAATTTTGAGGACATCAGAAAAAAATTAGATTTATATCTTAAAACATGAGCAACAAAGACATCTTTGTGGAGAGAGCAATGTGTCCAGAAAGTTGTCAGATAGAAATGACGGGCAGCAGCAGGAAGATCTGAGTATCTTATTATCTGAGGTCAGCAGAATGGATAAATTGATTGCTGCAACCCTTATGGTCAGTGTCACAGTTAAGCAAGAAATTAATACAGTGTCAGCTGTCCTTTAATGAAAAACATGCAGTATCAGAGGAAACTCTGCTTGCTACCTAACTGAGGTCACGTCTAGTACCAACATGAAAAACCACCAGAGTGCTGAATTCGTTACATAGCATGAAATTGCTGCATATGGTTACTTTGGAAATGCTGAAGGAACCTGAAGAGGCTCCATGTAAATTAACACCTGCTCTAATGACTTCACTATGAAACCTGATTAATTATTCCATGATGAGACTATACCTGGGAATTGCATTCCAAGGTGTAGAGGGGGAATAAAATAAAGGTAAGAAGGCTCATTTGTACATTAGTTAGCTCAGACACTTGTAAATTTTTGGAGATCAATCTCATGATTCAATAATAAAATCAAGGTTGATTTTTTAAGCAAGGATAGTTTTTATATTGAAATTAAATCACTACAGAGAATCTATTAAAAATTTCCCGATGTAAATTATGTGAATCTTCATTAATTCTATTCCTAGTGCCAAATATATGATATACTGGGGATAGTCCTTCAGCACTCTGCACAGAGTATAAGCATTTTTATGGCAAAAAACAAAGGATGAAATCCCAAAAAATCTGTATAAATCAAAGTTTAGTGTGTGCTGCAATAAGTGCTGCAAGTATTCTACACTCTGTTAGGGGAAATTAAATGAAGTGATAGGGTATGTAAAGCTGCTTGATATATTGTAGATTATTGCAGCAAAATTGATATCAAAATCTGGCCAAATTCACAAAACATGCAATCTCAGATGGGAAAGCTATCCACAACCTCACACCTCTTTTTTGTCTCTTTTTCCATGAAAGATTTCCTTCTGAATCAGAAAGTGCACATTCCTCTTAAGATTTTTAAAAATAATTTTTAGCATTTTCTGGGTTTTTTTTACAATCTATTCAGCACAATCTTTTGAAAGCATTGAGATTACCTAAAGGAGTCACTCAATCAGTCACTGTAGATGAGTTATAAAAACTGTCTATGAATTACTGATTCATACATTACTGTCACATCAGCTATTCAAAACTACACAGCCTACTTAAAACCTAGGGATCTATGGTATCTCCCACCAGGTGGCAAAGATTACCCATCCATCTCCATTGATATGTAGCCACAAGTGGATTTTCTCACTAATCTCCAGGTTTTCAGAGTTAGGTAACAAGCAGAAAAGCTTTGATTTAACTACAGAGTGTCAGGATGTGGTCTGTCCCTTGCTACTGTTTTTAAAACACAGTTTGTTAATTAAAAAAAAAAAAAATTGGAACTCGGACTTTTCATTATCAAATTATTAATTAATTATTAATGTTAAAAATCAATCTATTTTCTAGCAGAATTATTTGAAAAATTACAATTTTTTTTTTGCTGTTTATTCAAAGAAAGTATCTTTTGATATATCCATATAAGATGTAATTTCAAAGACATTATGATACCAATGTGCATTAAATATGCTTTAGTTATAGAATAGCTTAACAATTTTCTATCACTCTCATCTGTATACAAACTTGTTAGGGTAATCTTCTAATCTTAAGGGAATTTCAGAAGGCACTGCAAGAATTTCCATATTACAAACTAGCTAGGCAAATCTAGCTCCAATTCTTAGCACAGAATTTTTTAGAATAAAATATTTAGAGTTACTTACAATGAAGAGTGAGAAACCTTCTTACAGCATGTAATATTTTACTTGTGTGTTTAAAATACTAATTCCAAAATTGCGAAAATAACTCTTCGCAGATCTGAATTCATAAAAAAAAAAAGAAAAGGTTTTCTTCAGGCCTATGCTGTACTTAACCATCACAGGAGCTGTGTGCACTGCCTTCTAAATCAAAACTTGTATGCTTGCCTCTGATGGATATTTATTCCAATTCCTCAAAAACTTCTCAGCTTCCAGATTTACAATCCTGAGAAATAACGAAAGCTGCAAACATTTAGGGAAGGAATAAAACATAGATCAAGTTCCAACACACTAGTCAACTCAATATAAAGCAGCCCTATCAGCTTAAAATAAAGTTGATATGGCCCTATCAGTCACAGGAACTTTAAGCATAAATTTGATCACAGGTCACAATGATTCAGATGTTTAAATCAGATTATTTTCCCCTGGTTTATAATACCTCAGCTGTGCTATGGATGTCTTCTTCATTTCAAAAGTCATGATCTGTTCCATCAGCATAGGGAGACTGCTGTCATTGCATATTATTTTGACTGTGATATATCTTACTGACAACATCACCTCCTTTTGAATTACATTGAGAGGACCTAAAATACGTAAGTGGAATATTCTCCAAGGCATATAATCAATTGCATCTGCTGCATTTCTGGTATTTCCTTTGCCCTGTTTACACCATTACCATCTCTACTGAAACTGTATTATTATTATAAATGTTTCCAGGAACATATGTTGCCATCGCCTCACAGCACTGTTTCTATAGCACTAACAATTTAAAACCTCAAAGGAATCTCAGAAGTGTTACTACTTTATTGTTCTAATACTCAAGTTATTTTGGTAAATAAGGTGATAAAACATAAACACCAAAATCCTCTGTAGTATATTGTTGGTTAGTGCGATACAAGGTAATAATGACATGCCATTTTCAAAAATATTTTAGAAACTCTTATTATCTTGGAAATATGGTAATTAGACATTTTTTACGGGAGCAAAATAAATAGTGCACAAATACTAAAATTAGCTAACTTCAGGGAAAATCCTCGTGTAAAAATCAATATCTTCAAAAACTATTTGGGATAATATGACTAACAACAAATGAAAAAAAATATTTTATTTTTGAGGAAATGTGTGCATGTGCATTAAGTTAATTGTCTATTTTCTGACATAAGTATTTACATGCTGTTAAATAGCACAGTTGAAAATGAAAGGATTATGTTAAAGATGGACGGTAGAAAATGAGCTAAAAAAATCTGATAAACTACAGGGAGCTGAACAGTGGAAACGAAAATCTATGCATAATTTAAATTAAACAGCATGGTCTGACATAGTTTTGGTAAATGTATCGGTCTGAGTATTCTAAAATACAATATTTTTTGTTAATGTGCTTATCTTAGACGCATAATGATTTATGAAGAATATCTGATATAAATACTATCAAACTGTTTAACTATGATATAGACTTGTAATTTTTCCAAATGGTTATAAACAAATAAAAACCCCTTAACATCTAATGTGTTCAGGTGAAGAAAGAGAACAGTCAGTGCAAGTATTTTCTTTTAGGCAGCTGAAGAAATACTTTGCCGAATCAAGCTAAAATATTCTTTCAAGGTGAAATTCTAAAAGAAAATTATCACATTTTATAAAGACACCTAATGAGGAGCTTGTTGAAGTTTATCATTGGAAGTGATATCATGAAGTGGTATCAGGAGCAGCGAAAACTAATGAAGAACAAAAAGAATTATTGCAGATCATTTGTGAGCTGCATACAACTCAGTCATGATAGTACCAAACATGCCATAAACTCAGCTCTAAACTCCATTTGTGTGTGGACTGCAAAGTTCGACACATTAAACCTGTTTTGCTGAACAGTGTACATAATTTGTATTTCTCACAAATCGCCTCATCTACCAAGATGACTGAGGATTACTTTAGATTAAAAATAAGTTTGTATTAAACTTAATTCAAATTAAATTCAGGAAATTATATAAATTTCCCTTAATTGACAATTTAGCTTATCTTTAAGAAAGAAAACAATAAAAAATCCTATATGTGCTGTCATTGTATTAAAAAAGCAGAAATGTCAGTATTTTCAAGTTAGAAGTACATATTTTTTTGAGTAATAAAGGACATTAAGAAAATTTTGGATTATATGTCTAAATCTGGTCCCTTTTCTTGAACTATTTTTGACATTATGTCAAATATGTAAAAATTGTAATTTTGGGCTATTTTAAAGCTCATTTCCATGTAAGAATGAAGGAATAGGGTGAACTGTCATACAGCAGTAATCATTCTGAAATATGAAATTACATCATTTCAAGGCCTGATCTACCATATGAAGGAAAATTAGCATCAAAATGCAATGGATCCATGGACAGAGGAATTTGAGTTATCTTAATCCAGTAAGGGTTTTTGTGTCATTTAATTCCCTAATGACAAAACATAACTCCCTGACCAAATCATTTAGCACTTCACAATTCTGAAGTTTAAAATGCCATTGTAGAGGATGCCATTGTATTTAATAATGCTCATAAATAACAAAGGATTGCTTTATATATTCATTTTTGGGAAAGTGATAAAATAGTCTCATTTATTAAATCACTTAAACTATACTTTTGAGTTATTAATATAAAAAATATGTTGTATTTATATACAAGTGCTTGGGTTTTTTTCCATTGCAGATTTTAATGGTGCAAAATTCCAGCTGTTAAAAATTCATATTAGTATACTCAAGGTACGTATATCAAGTAAATATTCTCTTACATGCATTTTTTTTAACTACTAGAAGAATACAATTGCTTCTAAGAGGTGTCCAAAGAGATGGTGTCTGTCACTCACTTTCTGGGGCTGTCTGAAAGCTAAGCCTTCCAGATTTCAGACAAATATTACTGACATTCAAAAACCTCCTCTAAGGAAATAAATGGAGTCAAAGATTAATCAATTATAAATATATTATAGGATCCACTAAAAAAATCCCTGTGAGTAAATCATAGATTCACAGAATCAAAGAATATCCTGAGTTGGAAGGGACCCACAAGAGTCATCAAAGTTCAACTCCTGAAAAAAACCCAACCATCCTTTGTAGAAATATGTAGTGCTAAGCCAACAACTCACCCATACTGGCAGCCAAAAAAGGATGCATGGCAGGTGAAGTATCTACTGAATCAAGCTTCTTGTATTTTTCCTGTGTTTCCTTTCCTCATTGCTCTGAGGCCATGAAAATAGATATTGACTTTAAATCATATTTCAAATAGGAAACTTTAAATTATTTATCTATAATTTTCTCTTTCACAGTATCAGTGCAGATTTCCTTTCAAATTGAGCAAACATCAAGTTAAAATTCTTACAGTGGATTTGCTAGCAGCCATGCATATTTTTGTATCTTGATTGGCAGGCCTATACTTACAGCTTCTAAAGATTATGTTTTAAAGTGGTTATTAAACCTTCCATAAAACTTGTCTGGTGTTCTGCAGGGTTTTTTAACATTATTATTATTCAGAAAATTATTTCTTGCAGTTTCTGCAAAAAGTAGAATAGAATATAAATTATATACCTCAGTTAGTAACAAAGAGAGTATTAAGACTGTTAGTCAGACATCAATTATATATTATGGCTATAGTATTTGTGATACTTGGTTGGTGCACAATTGCTCCAGGAGAATTAACTTCCAATCTAGAGCAGAGAAATGGCCAGCAGCACCTTGTTTTGATGACAAAAATGCAAAAAATGCACAGTTTCTCTGAAAGAGCAAGTGAGAGACCAGTTTCACACAGCTTTATTAGTCTCTTGAAGACAGTTATAGAGAGTCTTAAAAGAGAAATTGCAGCATTTCTTCTACGTATCAAGTCTTAAGTGGTGTCAGCTGTAAGCCTAAAAGAAATGTCCAGTGCTCTGAATTCTTCTGTGTGTGTGTGTATATATATATATATATATATATATATATATAAAATATATATATACTAGCAGATAAGCTGATAGGTAGGACTCAGCATCTTATTATAGGAGCTTTTAGGAACAAACAGCCATCACAGCATGTCTTGGATTTCTCTACCTAAGGCTGCTGTTAAGCATTGAAGTAGGTTTTTGGCCTTGCCTTATCTTCACATAGACATAAGATGTCTAGGACATCTTAGTATACGGAAAATATTTTAAACACTTGAAAAAGGATTTATACCACTCAATGTCTGATGAACATACAAACTGCTGCAATTTGTTGTGTAAAAGAGATCTCTGGAGCAATGCTAGTTCAGATGTAGATGCATTGTAATGACAAATCTGATTATAGAACTGAATTTTGTTTTCAAAATACAGTTTAACTTCACAGGTTTTCTGCCAACTTATTTCTTCTTAAATATTTAAATGTCCAAAACCAGTTCTTCCAGAAACATAGGACTTCCAGATAGACCATTAAAGTATAAGTAAATATATTTCAAATTGAAAACAAAGATGTTTAATTGAACTTGTTACAGGCTGCTGAGCCTAGAGAGAGATGTAAAAGATGAGACAGAGAGTCAGCTCACCAGGCAGGTTCTTCTAATCTTGCAGGATATTAATCATGTCCCTTGCAATGAGAAAATTCTATTAGCTATTGCATTTAAAATGATGTGTAAAAACATTGAAAAGAGGTCATTTTAACAACTATATTATGTTCAAAGTTTTTAATGGAACTATTGGATTCAATACAACATGACAAAAAACACATTTGGTATACATACACAGGTATATAGAAGCTCCATATTTGGGTCACTGGATACCCATTTGAACATGTATTTGGGCAGTCAGGTTGTGTGTTTCTTTTCATTCATAAAGTGACTGTGTCTCTCCACTACAGCTCTAATAATTGAGCAATAGTTTCACAGTAAAAAGATTTTTATACACTGGAAGCATCATATGCTGCAAAAGAACCAAGATAAATAGCCAGTCAAGATCATTTATGTCTCAGCTCGCCAAACTTATTGCAACTGAAACATTCTGAATGGTATCTAAACTGCTACATTTACCTTGAAGCCAAAAACACAATCTAAATTAGAGTCCAGACACACCATATTTTAAGTGCTTCATTAAATGTTTGGATTCTATATCCATATCAAAGCCAAACATCATCAATATTAGTCAATTTAAGGAAATTGGTCTATATTATAATCTGTGTTAACCACCTTAATGGTGTGAAGTTTCAATTTCATACAGGGGACTGCAGGAGCCTTCTGCTTATCACTTTGCACAGGATTCAGAATGATCCTGATTTTGGATATCACACAGGAAACCAGTTTTACTAGTAATTACCAACTAATAATTTTTCCCACTGAAAGGTACTGAAAACAAACGTGCAAGTATGGCAAGACAACACTAACTCTTGCAACAATTGCAGACATATACATTTGAGTTTCATGTCACTGACAGCCCATTAGATAACGCTTTATGTGGAAATTTTATGTCTCCTTTCCCTTTCCAATACTGTACACTATTCAAATATCATAAAGTTTTTGACAAAGTAATCTCATAGGAAGGGATACTGTACTCCTGATGTTTTGTTTGAGTACATTACCCAGTCATTCTCTGCAATGCTATTTCTCTCTTTTCCATAGACAGAGAAACAAATTCAATTAAGTGTCAGGCTCTGAATTGTGGCTCCTGCTCAAATGTTAAGAAATATTTTGTGCTTGTCTCACTGAGAATAATCACTAAAATAAAATGAAACTATCTCATTCAATATATGTGTTTCAGTGACTTTGGTATTTTTTACAATATACCTCTTCTATATGTTGTACTTTTATTTCTTTTTTTTTGTTCTTGCTAGGCTGTTGAGTAAGAGACTCTTTGAATGAGAAACTTACAATGACAGCTCAAATTAAGTTTTCCAGTTATGAATTTAACCAGACAGCTATTGGACACTACAACTGGTAAATACTAACTGATTATTAAAAACCAATTCAGACATGATTAGCTGTGTAATATATACATACATATTGTATTACTGTAAAAGCTCTGTTTTATTGGGTTTTACTAACCAAGTGCTATTTCAAGTGCTTATAAAATTTAACTATGCTATTAAATCTGGTTCTTTAGCCTGAATGTGATGTATTATGTATTATTCACTTACTATTTGTGACTGCTGTATGTTGACTTGGATGTTGAGATCGTTAGCATATGGCTGTGTTTTGCTGCTGGCAGAGTTGGTCAGTGTCTTCCTGACAGTGCATCAGTGTACTCACACTGCACTAAAAACCAAAAAGTGAAATATACAATGCACAACAGTCCTGTAAGTCCTCATCATACAGCAAAGGCAGTATTTGATCTTCTCTAAAGAAGAAATCAATGCCTGAAGCTGACTGGGAGCCCCACCTTCAAGGTGACAAATTTAAGTTTTGACTCTTGGATTCAGAGGTTGGAAAGGACCTCTGAAGACTGTTCAGTTCAACCACTCTGCTCAAAGAAGAGACAGCATATAATGTCTTTTAATACCATCTACAATGAGAAACTTTAACATGGAGGGCTGCTTCTTTGAATGAGACTGATTTATTAAAGAAATATGGATATTGATCTAGTACCGATATCCAACTGTGACGGACAAAAACTCTCCAACAGTTTAAAGTTAGAAAGTGTATGTTTATTGTGACACTGGGCAGCGTGTGGGATAGCTCCCAAATACACACCACACCTTTCAAATGATTACAGAGTTCTTTTATCCACACAAGAATTGAATACCCAAAACACAAATACATATTCATTATTTAGTACATCCCATTCCTCACTTCGTATGCTAATCATTTCAAAAGCTATTAAGTATGCATAGTTTGTTCCTTGAAATGGGTCAGTGGTCCCTTTCATGGGGAGGGGTCCCAAAATGAGGAAGTAAATGAAGTCTTCCTCATTCTGACCTTTCTACCTTTTCAATGCAAATATGACAAATGAACCGTGGTAGAACTCCCACTTTTTGTCTTCAATTGGTTTCAGAACAGAGGAGGCACACAATTGTCTTATGTTCCTAAAAGCTATTTGTCAGTTTCTATATTCTTCATTATAAACTCAGCTAACTAAACATTGTGTTGACAAGCAATCAATTATTAGTTAACTACTAACTCTTAACTTCAAGGCCTACTCATTTATTTTCATTAACTCTAGTAAAGCTTATCTCTAACTAAAATCTTAACTCCTCTAAAATCTCTAAATCTCTTAAAGTTTATGTTTCAAGACAACCAAAAAACTGAAAGGATACCCTGCCATTAAAAAGTCTTGCCAAAAGAGACCATTAAAAGATGCTTTTCAGATAAGATGTTTTGTGCCTGACCCAATCTGTTACATTCTGATAAAAAAAATAAAGCACTGTTGTCTTTGCATATCCTGTTCGAACTTCAAAACCTATCGATTTCTTTAAGAAGAGTACCGAATTTCTATTTAAAAGGGCTCTTGCACATGATTGTATTATTACAGCTTTGAGGTTTACTCTGCCTCAACTGAACACAACAGGCTCAGGGAAAGAGGTTTCAGCTAACACATTATAGTTCAAGCTGGAGTAACGTGCACAGTTAGCAAGAAATGCTCAGCTGATCAGTCGTGTGTTCATATGCAGTTTTGGCTTATGTCTGAACCATAACAGAGAGACAAAGGAAATCCACCACCCACTGCCATTGGAAGCAGTGTCTAATGTGAATCTGTGCTAAGTTACTACCCCATGCAAAGTATTCCCCATTGCTAAAATGAGTCCAGAGCTTCCAGATGCATTTTTTTTTTTCAGTAGAAAGTGTTCACTCTTGGTTTATAGAACTAAGTCATCACTAAAATCATGATGATTTGGGACCATCCATACCAATGCTTTTACACAGTTAAAAGTGTGCCTAGGGAAAATGCCTGCATAACTACCTGCTAGATTTAAGCTTTGAGTGTGAGGAAAATGCATGAACAATAACTGAATCTCACACATTTCCATTTTTAGTCTGGAGCTCCCCATCTCAGTCTATTCAGAGGGGTTTCAAATTTTATTGCCATGGTAGAAAAAACAATGACCCAATAGTAAGTCCCCATCCAGCCAGTGAAAATTCCGAAACCTAAAAGGCTGATCCAGTAAGATATTTAAACCCATGTGATTCCTTAGTAGAGAAGTAGCCCCATTGAAGTAAACTAGAACTATTTCTTTCCTTGAAATAATGCCTTCTCTTAGGTCCCAGTATTCTGCCAAACTGAGACCTAAGAGAAAGTGTCTCATAGAAAAGAAAACAGCTATAATTCCTATTTTCTGTTGGGGACTATCAATTTCTTTCCCTAAGTTTTTACATCTGGGCTCAGACTTGCTTGCTTAAGTAATTCAACTGGCATTAGGAACACATAGACATATTTTTTTTAAAAAAGGCTAAGTTGGAGAACAAAAAACTTACAACGAAAATAAAACAGCACAGCTGAAGACCAAAAGGAAATTTTTCCAAACAATTCTGAGGCAACTCTCCAAGTTATTTGTTGTTCCACTAATCCCCTACATGCAACAGATCATTTCAGCATAGTTAAGACTATTCAAAGAGCCAGTGTGTTGCATCCCGGGTTGGGTTCAGTTAGGAATTTTAATAATGTTAGTTAGTCAGTTTTATGTACCCCCAGTTCCCCCCCGCGATGGTTCGCTCTGGGTCATTTACCATTGGAGCTTTCCCATGCCAGTCCTGTAGCCACCCCCTGTTCATTCCTGAAACTTCTGTGCCAGTTACCCCATCCCCATATCCCGATTCGTCCCAGAGCCCTGTATCCCCCCCTGTCATGTTCCCGTTGGTTGCCGTGGTCCACGTCAGCCCCACGTTGCCTGTCCCCATTGGGCAAGGGGGTTTCCTCCCCTGTCTGCCCAGCCCCTATAAAACCCCATGCGTCCTTTGTTTCATCGCCATCTCGTCCACATGGGCGCCAGGAGCAGACACTGCTCTCCACCGCAGCGACCATGAAGCAATAAACCTTCTCCAGCAAACTGCAAGGCAGGGTGTGCCATTCCTTCGCCTCTTTACCTCCTCCCAGCGTTGGTTACAGAATGCGGCAGCCCATGTGGAGGCTTGTCGCTAGAGCCTCCGAACCAGAGGCAACCCCGGTCCGGCTGAGAAGCAGCACCTTTAGCCGGGCTTCCGAGCTGCGCTGGACCGGGGCAAGAAAAAAACAATGCCACACCAGTGAGCTCCAATTGTTCATAATAAATTAAAACCAAATTATTTACTGAATTTTCCTGGGGAGGCTTTCCCTGATGATACTGTGCATTCCCTGACTACACCTTCAGTATACATTTTCATTCCGAGAAGATGAGCTATTTTGTGTGATCAGATGGCATCCTCATTCAAACCTTGCTCTGTAATGCTAGATATCTTAGGCAAATTTAAACACTAACAACATAATATATTTCTAGTTGTTTCTGAGCTCTTTCATCAGTAAAAACAAGCCAACATATAGAGATGAAAACTTAATGTTTGCAACTTAATATACATTGGAAATTTATTTTTTCATTCTTGCCAATGTGTTATGCTGTTAGGTGACACTGGACTTGACTTTGCCTTTTTTCCTGTTTATAGCCTTCTCACAATACAATAATGAATTATTGCTGGGTGTCTAATTAATGCCACCTTTTTCAGAGGGAGTTTTATGACTCATCGAAACCATAAAATAATTGTTATTAGAAGACTCACCCTATATTGTTTTGTCAGAAAATTCTGATTTACATGTCACCTACAGAAATTTAGTGAATTCAATCTGCTTCTTGTTTTAGCACAAACAGAGAAATGCATCTTGTTTTCACATCCCGCCCCTCTAATCACACTCTTCCAAGACAATAAATATCCATTGCACCTTGTACACAACCTAACATAAATACAATAAAACCAAATAAGTGTGTTTACGATACCACAACATGTTTTTAACAAATGGATTTTTGAAGAATCCTCAGTCCTGGGAAGGTAACTATATAATTTGATGGGGTCCACAGTAGCTGTAATCTGATTAGAGAACTCCTAACGTTAGTGTTGACCATGAATTTGTAATACATTCTTTTTTACTCAAAGTGTTTGTTTTAGTACAGTTAGATTATAATTTTAAAATATTTGCTACTGTAATGTAAATTATTGCAATTTCTAAACTAAATATTACTGCAACTAATATCTTAATTTTAAAAAAGAAATTTGTTTTATTTGATCGCTTCAATTTGTTGATAACGAGAACCTGAAGGAGCCATCCATTATATTAAATATATATTCTTCTTCTTGAAGTAAATTACACAACACAGTCCTCTTAAGCTTCCCCGTAAAATAATTTAGGCATTTTTGGCTCCCAGTGTTGCAAAGTAGTAGATTGGTCCAAACCTCACTCATCTAATAGTTAAAAACCTTTATAGCAATTTCCACCCTAGACCTATACATGATCACTTTGTTTACCTATATTCACATGTACTAGTTTTCAGCTAAAATAGTAGTTTTACTCCCTAGTGTTAAACTTTATGAGCTTTTTAGAGTGAAAAAATATTTTCCAACCTTTCATTTCACTGCCATAATTAAGATAATCCATTCTAGCCTCCTCTCATAAGATTAGCTCTCCAAACTGTAATAAGCCAATAGCTTTTTCCTATACTCACAAGAATCTGATCTTCTAGACCATGGGGGAGCAGAACTGAATCCATTCCCCTCTGAGCTGGATCCAGTATCTTGCACTACTTTATTTAGTGGAAATGCCTCTCCTTGTGTTATTTGCTATCTCTATTTTCAGAGCTAAATCATGGTGATAGCTCACAGCAAAACCTCCATAAATTAAAAAACACATATATTCTTCTCATGCATGATCATGCATGGTATTTTATGGAATGTTATATTGTTTAAATTACCATTAATTAGTTTATCCAGTTCTTCTTTCTGGAATTGCATCTGATTATACATTTTATTTTTACTTTATTGTAATTTTTCTACTTTTTGTGAAACTAGTTGCTTCCTGAGACCCACCTTTGCAAAGGTTTCTGTAGCAGTATATGCATACAGGTTGCTTATTTTTCAATGCCTTCCTGCCATTGCCTTGTTCATCCTCTTCTATACATTTCTTCTGAAGTCCAGTTTAACTAAAAGGTCTTCAAGTAAAATCATTACTGGAAAATACATGACAATTCCTTTGCTTACAAATATGAATTACCAAAAAAGTACTAGTTTTATCAAATATAATCAGCTTTTGGTAAACCATCTTTTCATCTCCTCAAGTGTCTTGATTTGTCATCTTAATATTATCTGAGAATAATTTATTCAAACTAAGCAACATTTATCTAGTCTTCTGAATTACTTCTTCCTTTCAACAAAAAAAAAAAAAAAAAAAAAAAATCAATGCTAACAAAGATATGAATACTGCTGTTGAGATGAAAGAAAAAGACAGCCTGTTAATCTAATGGAACCCGTTACATACATGTTCAATTCCAACACTTCCCAAATATGTCATACCGCCCACTCTGATCTCTAGATCTGGATTTACTCCCAAAAAATAATGCAGGAAAGAGTGCAAGTTTTATCCACTGCTACAATGTCTATGCCCTCAGCTTTATCCAAAAGGAAAAAAGTAACAAAAACAAAATAGTATTATTTAATTTGAGGGTTTTTTTTTTTATCCTGAACACTAAATTCCTTAAGAGTTGATTAACAAAAATGTTTCTTGGTGCTGATTATGACCATTTGTATGCTGGTACAGAGCGAGCATTTATTAATACTGGCTCAGTATTAGTAAACAAGAATCAACTGCTAGTGATTTCTCACTGTGCTAAAGCATTATAATGGGAAAGGTTTCCTATGCAAGTGCAAATATATCAGGTAATTTTCAGATCAAATTAACTGAAAAATTAAAAAAAAAGTAAGGTGTTTTTGAAGCCAGTCAAACTCAGTTTTTGTCAAACAGTACTTTGAAGCAACTGAAAGCTGAGCCCATTTAAGCCATATTCTCAGCCTTACAGTGAATTGAAAATGTCACATTGATTTTAGTATACATTTTGTCATAAAAAAAAAAAAAGAAAAAGAAAAAAGAGAGAAAGTTAGCCAGAAACTTTGTGTATTCTTTGCCTAATACAAAAGAAGAGGGAGAAATAACAGATGAGGAAAGAAATGTTCCCTGAAAATTTTTAACTCACATAATGTTAGACATTTTGGTGAATATGGCCAAATGACTAATATATATATTTTAAATTGTTGAAAAAATATTTCAGATGAATATTTGGCAACTGTTATTTAACAGTTTACTTAAACTTCCTTCTTTCATAATGATTAATTTAACCTCTAAGCTTTTTTACAATACTGTTTATGAATGATGTGGAAAACAGACTGGTTTATAGTTTGAAAAGTATGGATGGACCAGTAGCTAGTGAGCTATAGGAAATTGAATTTTTTTTCAGTAAATGTAAATACATTAAAACTAGGAAATAGAGAGCATTTAACTTCTACTTTGTCATTAATCTTTAGAATTATTTTATTATTTTTATTTGTTTAAAGAAAATAAAATATGAATGCAATTTAATTTTTTTTTCATAACATATACCAACAATATTTTTTTAAAGTATCTGGTAAAAAAGAATATAAAAGATATACCTTATGTCAACATTTCTGTTTTGCTTAGGGTAAAAAAAATACATCTAAAACTTCCCCTCTGGTAATATCACCTGCTAATTAACCACAAAAATTCCAGCGGTATATCTGATGACGTAACATGGTTTAAATCCATGTGACTTTCAGAGGCCTGTTAAAATTTGAACATTTTAAAATAAACATCTTAAAGCCACATCCTAAGTTTAGGGATTGAATTTGCATTCCAGGGACTTTGTTTCCTTCCGTTTTATACATTTTGGGAGAGAAGGCCCATCCCTGGTCCCATAAAGTTCTCTGGACCTGGAACCCAGCTGGTTCTGGTCCCTGAAAATGATTTCTGTCTCTGTCTCACTCAACCTTTCTGCCCACCTATCCCCCACTTCGCTCCCTTTCTCCCTCTCCAGCTTTTCTGTCTCCTAATATGTATTAATTCAATCTTTGTGTTCCATATTAATGTGCAAATTGGATACATATTAATGACCAGTCCTGACTCTGAACACCCTACGAAAACAAGAAATCTAATCAAATCATACTTAAATGGGTTTTTTAAAGAGTGGTATTTTATAGTAAGGCATCAGGTAGGCAAAAAGATTCACTACCTTCTTGAGACCACAAAGCCATACTCTTAAACCAGATTGAAAGTCCAAAGTTCTTTATTCAAGGGTACCTCATATAAAATCCTGTTTAAATTCAAAATGTAACAAAACAGCTCAATCATCAAAACTTGAGTGAAAAAATATGCAGTATATAATTTACTGCTCTTGAAAATTAACACTTCTTGGGCAGAGGGGTCAGATTTTTTCTAATACTGCTTCCCAAGTCTCTTTTCCAGTGCAACATTTCCTTTAAAGCCTTACGTAGCTTTCAATCAACAAACTACATGCTTTTGAAAGATGTCAGTGGCCTGGTTGGAAAAGACAGAGTGGGAGAGGCTGACAAAGTCAATGCATTTTGTTCACAGAAATTTTGCCTCAGTGATCAATAATTATGTGGAACAGAAAGATGATTTTACTCTCCCTTTGATATGGTGCCAGCTCCATTGCCTAAGGACTTTTTTCACTGTCAAACATGTTTTGGTCTAGTATCTATAGCCAGTTTAACAGCAACATAATGTTTTATACTCAGAGGTGCCAGCTATGCTTTCACATTTGATTTGCATTTATTCCATAAAACGTCAGTATTCTAATATGCTGCAGCACCTGGCTTTAAATCACTGGCAGCAACATAAACCTGCTGAATAACAAGTTCAGACTCAAAGAGGAGATATCAGAATGTGGTTTTAATGCTGAGTTTCATCTTCTAGAACTCAATCTTCACAACAGAATCTCAGATATTGTGGCAAAAGTAATTATTATTCTCAAACTAGTAAGTAAATACAGGTACTTGTGGAAGCTTGAGGTGAAAAAGGCAATACTGCTGAAAAGCACACATACCTTCCCTTCTCCACTGAGATTCAAAGAAAAAGGTGCAAATATGGATAGGGTATGGCATACAAAAAAGCCCACAAGTATCTGGTTGTCACACTGACATTCACTAACCTTTATGTCAGGAAAATCTGGTTTGGATTTAAGATTTTTAAATTATTAAAAATTATCATTATCTGTGGTTATTTTCCTTTTGTAAAAGCAGTTTTCCTTTCAGATTTTCATAAGTTTCAGGACTCATGACTAAATGTCATCATCTTACCCTGATCAACAATTTCCATACTGACAGCTGAGCTGACACAGCTGACCTGCCCTGGCTGGGAGATAAAAGGCATTAGCTCAGTGATGAGGAGTGCTAAAAGTATAATAGTGGTCAGGGAGACCTTCCACTGAAGGAATGAATGGAACTGAATTAGAGCCATTCAGTAGCTCTAATTCAGCTCCATTTAGCTACCTTTAAAATATGTCTCTGCTGCAGACTACCAGACATAGACGTGTGGGTTTGGTGGTGTTAAGTTCATGAAGAAAAAGCTAAGTAGGTGTGACTGTTTATGAAAAGGAATAATTCTAGAGAAACAGAAGGTTGTTTCACTGAAATAGAAATATAGATAAAATGTGAATTTCATGACTTAGATTTAACAGGAAGCTCTGGGTTGTTTTTCAATTCTGGTTCATTAGGAAAAAAGTCTTCGAACCTTATCTACTGATGTTTTTGCTAAGAAAACAGAGCTTTAAAAACTCTGTCAGAAGTGGTAATGATGTCTGTACAGACATGTCTTTAACTTAATGAGTTCAAATTTTTCCTTCACGTGAGATCAGGTAACAAACAGCCCATTTATCACTGTCCAGATCCTAAAACTAAGTCCTTATTTCTTTTTATATTTTCTTCCCCATTGCAAACTAATAGCATGTTTTTCTTAAATACAGACTATGTAATATATATAAAAACTTAAAATAATAAATCATTAAAAAGCAAACATTTTGCAACATAGTTGTTTCCACTTGGAAGCCAGTAGTGTGAAACTGTGTCATTTCCAATTACTGTAACTTACTACCTGGACAAAATGGTCTTTGGAAGATAGGAACCAGGATTTATAAGAGTTTTTACCAACTTCATGGGCCAGCACTGGGTCAAGGGGCCAGAGAGGATTATTATTTATACAAATTTTAATTTAGTCCCCTGTGTTAAAACAATGTTCTAGGGATGAACTCTAGTCAAACTGTAGCTCACGAGTTAGAAGAAATAGATTAATTCCTAGTCCAGAACCAGCAAAAGACTGAACTGCTGTGAAAATGGCCTGATCCTGTGACTTTTTTGGTCGTTTTTTCAATTTCTTTATTCAGGCTCTTCCACTTTTTTGGTCAAAAAGCCCAGAAGACACACACCCCAAATTTAAATTTTAGTTACTTAAAAACATCAAGTGCCGCCGTGCCTACCCTGAAGCTTCCTGGCTTTGCCTGCCCGGCCGAGGCACGGTCAGCAGCGGGAGACACTCCCCTTTTTCTTGAGGAGATTCCAGGAGTGGCTAAGACAAAGCGCTTCGCTGTTTGCCTTGTAAGGAGGAGGTAAGGAGGGAGTCGACTCAAAGCCAGGGAAA
This sequence comes from Vidua macroura, assembly GCF_024509145.1. Taxonomy (NCBI): domain Eukaryota; kingdom Metazoa; phylum Chordata; class Aves; order Passeriformes; family Viduidae; genus Vidua; species Vidua macroura. The sequence continues at coordinate 33,536,922 of NC_071575.1, forward strand.
AAGTCTCAGGTTTAATGCAAGCTCCAGGGAGCTCTGAATGCCATTGTCCCAGCAAAGCAGCCTCGAGGCTCTCACAATCATCTTAAGTACCAGGGTGGTGACAAGGGGGAAGGGACGCCCACCACCCAATGGGGGAATTCGGGGGAGTGGAAGGCAAAAGGACAGACAGACACACAAACCAATGGGGAAAGTTTAAGGGAGGGACCCCTGGCCCTCGTCCACTCACTCGATGCCCAAGGTGGAAGATTTTGGGAGAGTGGGATTAGGACCTGAATGATGGACAAGGTACCAGGGAGGGGACAGGAGAATGACTGAGCATTTTCAGGGAGACTGGTGCTGGGGGAAGGGCGGGAAAGCCCAGGGTACAACCATTAGGACACAATGGGGGGTGAAGGGGCAAACCATTACAGGACTGTTACAAAGAGATAAAAACACAATACAACAATCAAGCTTTTTTAAAAGAGAAAGGTTATCAAATCACTTAAAATTTTGATAAGATTTTAAAGTATTAATGTATGTGAAGATTTGGAGAAGGGAGAAACTATGGATGTTGCAATCTCGCCGGCTGGGAGAGATTTCTTTTAGAGAAGTACAAATCTCTTGCTAATATTTTTGCAACATCGACGCTCATAGAAGGATTTCCGCTTTGGATATGACTGAAGAAATGTTAGAAAACTTAAAGTAGAATTCCTTTTGTTTGCCAGAGCTTCACAAAAATAAGGCAGTGGGATGCATGGAAAGAAGCTGGTTTATGGCTTTGTTTTTCCCTCATGGAACACAACAGAAGGAAATGTCAGGGCTTTCAGAAGGAAACAGCTGATAGGCAGGTGCTAAAAAGATTCAATGAAATTGAATTTGACCTGGGCAATTATAGTGTTAATAGTGTGTGTATGTGTGTGCATGTATGGGTTTTCATAAAGTGTTTGGCACGCTTAATTATTAGAAAAAGGCACCCAAAGTCAATACAAGATTTAGTACAAAAGAACACAAAAACTGATAGAACTATTTATCAACAAAGCATACTTTTCTCTAAGAACTATATTGGTTCACTGGTTGAATAAAATTATATTGCAGGGTGTTACACCTGGTCTATTTTCATTTTTATTCTGTTGATCAGGCAATGTTAATTTTGTGTTTATTTCCAGGAAATAAAGTTTTTTTTGGTTTTGTTTTGTTTTTTTTTTTTGTTTTTTTTTTGTTTTTTTGTTTTTTTTTTTTTTTTTTTTTTTTTTTTTTTGTTGTTGTTGTTTTGTTTTTTTGGGTTTTTTTTTGGTTTGTTTTTTTTTTTTTTTTTGTTTGATTTTTTTTTTAATTAATTGTTACAGAAAATAATCCTTGGAAGCCATGGCAACCTAATTTCTGCTTATAATTATTTAGGGCCTAAAAATGTTCTAGATATCTTTAGGGACTTAAGAGAGTCTACTCACATTTTCTCAATACCAGTACAATCTTCAGTTTGGTTTCTCAATTATTGGAAAATCATCTTCATGCACTGAGAATTGACAAAAGAAAGTGGATTTTTTTTTTCCAAAAGTGCATACAGCCAGATATTGACATTTCTGCAGTTTTACATTGGTATTTTCTCTAGGGTCCACAGAGAAATGTGGAAGAGTCTGTGCTGAATATCCTGAATAATGGAACTTTTTGCAAAGGTGTGCTGGCAGTAGCTTTAAACCATTTTGCTATTATTTTTGAAGGAAATTATTTCATAGAAACATTCTAGCTGGTATAGGCTATCTGTTCCAAGTTTCTCATTATGCAACAGAGTTACAGAGGGATTATCAAGGTCATTGAACCTATCCATCTAATATTTTGTTCTTACTGATATAACAGTTTTAGTCATCATGATTGCTTTTTTGCTTACCTTGGAAAATTGTTGGGGTTTTTACTACAATTATAGATATGTAATATTAAATTTTACATTAAAGTAATATTAAAATTGCATAATGAAGTAGGAAAAATATGCTTTAAATATGAAGGAAGTAAGAGCTAAAGGTCCCAATCTATACATGAAGAAAGGAATTACTAGAAAATCTTGTCCAACACACCTAGATTGAAAAATGTGACCACTTGGATGAAAATAGGCCATATGATGAGAAAATGTGTACCACTTCTATTGGTGTGTGTGTGCATTTCTGAGCACTGGAAAAAGGAAACAACCTTCCCAGTATCCAATAGCCTTAACCTTGATGGAAACCTTCTTACCTTCCTGCCTTTTGATGCATTACTTCTCACTCTTCACAGCAAATGTATAAAAGAACTAAAAGCAGTTGCTTAGAGGAAAGAATGAAGTTTACAGGCATAATTTTGCTTTGGATATTTGCGGCTTTTGTTTTCGCTACAGCCTTGGGCAGCTGGGAAGCCCGGCAAGGCACTGCCTTTTGGTGAGACTGTAGCTGCCGCGTGCGCTGGTGCTTTAGGGCTGAGCACTCCGGCGTGGGTACACAGCCTCGGTAGCCTTATGCTGAGAGAAAACAAAGGGATGAGAGAAGGCACACTTTGCCTGCTTGGCTGAGAATGTTTTATTTCTCGCGTGGCCACAGCGATGGCTGGAGCGGCTGTTCCCAGGTCGGCGCGAGGCAAAATGGAGAATGCACAATGAAAGCATTGGGTTAAATAGGGGGCGGGCAGACAGGGACAGAAATCCCCCTCGCCCAATAGGGACAGACAACAGGGGAGTGACATGGACTACAGCAACCTATGGGAACATAACAGAGGTGGGTACAGTGTTCTGGAACAAATAGGACTGCAAAGGTGGGGTGATTACTACAGAACTTTCAAGAAGAATCAGGGAGTGGCTATAAGACTGACATGTAAAAGCTCCTGTGATAAGGAACTTGGTAAGAACCATTTGTGGGGGAAAATAGGGGTACAGAGGACCGACCTAACTAACATTTATTAAAATCTCTAACTGAACCAACCCAGCATACAACAGATATTGATTAACTTTTATACTTTACAATTTTTAGAACTGGTTGTGAACTTTTTTCCTTAAACTAATTCTGTCGGTTGAGAATGGATTTTGTTTTCTTTCTTCTGCTGCTGCATGTTACCTTGCATGACTGCTTGGATTTAATTTGTGCATCACAGGAATAACTCTCTCTCTCAGTAACTGTAGAAATATTCTCTTTCTCAGTAACTGTAGAAATACTCTCACAGGCGTGAAGGTGGGTGCCATTTCCTGAACAACAAAATGAGATGGACTGGGCCCAAACACATTCTTCAGCATTTAGACATCAATTTGGCAAGATATGAAAATATGGAAGATGGAACGTATCAGTTGCTAACAGCCAATCTACACATTCATTAGAATCTACAGCTGGCATAATTTAGATAAGCATAATGCAATTAGCAGAGCTGGAATTTAGATAGAACAATAGAGCTATCCCTCTTCCTCTCGAAAATATCATCAGGAAATGACAAGTAATGACAAGTAATTAATATCTTGATTAAACTCTTCCGTGAAACAATTCAACGTTGTGGATAATTATGCAGGAACATTAATTTAATTAATATTGGCAAATAGGGAAGAATATAATCTATTAAAATACTACCGTCACTTGTTTAAGACTCTCAAAATATCCTATTTTATCGAGGTATATTTTGTACAACTGATGTTCAAGGAATAGATTCTGAAGTATCCTCTTTTTTTTAATATGCCTACAGATAATAGAAGGCTTTTGTTGAAGGATAATTTATGGTTTATATCCTAACACTTATCTTTAAAGGGGAAAAAAAAAACATTTTACAAGTCCACATAAAATAAAAAGTATCTGATATACAACTCAATTCCAAATAGGAACACTATCCTGTTACTTCTTTAAGCAATAAATGACATTTTGGTTGATTCACATCATTCAAAGCAGAATAGTTTCTAAAACAATTTATAACTTTCAAAGAAAAAAAGGTCACTTTAGACCTGCCTAATCACAGGAACACATGCTGTCAACTGCTCTGCAGATAAATTGTGTGTAAAGAATACTAATCAGGTTTCTGTATAAACAAAGTGCCTCCTATGCTTCAGTTTCTAGAAGCTTATTGTCCAAATGTTTCACTAAAAAAATAACTTTTTTAAAAGTCCTTCTGCCTGGGGTAAAAGATTAACTTGCAAGTTAACTTTCATTATGTGTTTTTGCAAGTACCAACTCTGTTGCTGCTATCAAGCAATTGCTCAATTTGTGCAACTTCAGTGATATCACAATCAGGTAATTTGAGTTTCTGCCCTTCTAACATTTCAGTAGGGGAGGTAGTGTGTGCATGTGGGTGGTTGTGGGGAAGGAGAATCACTTCTGTGGCCAATGTGTTGGTATTTCAAATGTTAAGGTAGAGTGCAATAAAAATGTTAGAAGCTAGGGCTTTACATTTTCCTCTTGCTCATCTCATTTCTCTAAAGCATAGGACAAAGGATGCTGAACACATTGATAGCACAGTGCGCTCACTGAATTGGTGAACACCTAATATCAAACCAGCACCAGCAAATGCAGTAAATTCCTCTGAAGAAGCACTTCAGAGCACAGATTTAGCAGCAGGAGGTCCAATGTGTCCATTCTAAATTCTGAGCTCTCCAAGTCCAAGAAACATGAAGACTAAGGCATATAAATTACAGGTCAAAGTAGAACTGTGAATTTTCAAGGCTTCTTATTTAAATATTGACCTAGAGAAACAGACAGATCTTAAAGGGTGTTTGGTTTGTATTTCAGTTGATTATTTTTTAAGCTATAAATTACAGACTGCAAGAGGAAAAAGATTTCTGCAGAACAGATTTCTGCAGCTGTGTTTCAGGAAGCAGAGAGAGGAATGTGAAAGGACAAACAGTCCCAAATTCTCTGTCCACACAAACTAAATTCTGTATGGATTCCTGGTCAGGGAAGGATAAACCAGAAAACCTTCAAATCCCACAACCCTCCTGCAAGAGCTGTTAAACCTGAACTTTCTCCATCTCCTTAAACTTAAAATTTAATTCCAGGTTTTGATCTTCTTGCTAATTCTTTCTAGTAGTAGTCTAAAAAGATGGCTAGTAGGGAAGGAGAGAGGGTCTTCAGACAAGCTACTGTAAAAACATGGGGATATCCTCTATCTTCTGTCCCAAATATTTTTCCTATGAGCTCACTTCCAATTCTTACAAATGATCCAAGGCCCTGCCTCTTTTGTCCCTGTGGATGACTCCTTACCCCCGAGTGGTTTGGAATGACATTAGAAATCTTCTCTGACATTACCGCGTCTTCAAAGCACTACAACACTGGATTCCTGCCATAGAAAAGATCATCATATCCTCATTCCTCCAAACACCTATCCTACCACCACTAATTCCTGAGCTGAAAATGCCTCACCTTGTCACAACGTTCCTATTTTCTCTATCAGAAGTTCACCAAATAATCTTTGTCTCCTTTCCCATTTCTTCTTGAAGATTCTTACATAAGTCACCCAAAAATAAGTGACATCTTGAGCCTTCTCTTTAAAAACCATGCTCAAGCAGCCTGATGTTATTTCTTACCTGTTTCCTTCAAATTTTGTCTGTCACACTCCTGAATCTTCTACTTACAGCTGCTGAGAATGCCAAACTCATCTGTGAACACCTGAATCTCCCATTTGGTTCAAAATCGTCTAAAGCCTTCTGAATTATCCTAAGAGAGGTAACTGTTCACCAAATCTCTATTCTGACCCAGCCATTCACGTAAGATTAAATTTGCCAGCCTTATTTCTCCCAGGGAATTAAAAAATCCAGATATAAAAATCCTACAGGGTAGGACCCTATAAAAGGGAAGGGACTCTAAAGAACATACCTGGGGGGAAAAACAGAACAAAACAAAACAAAACAAAACAAACCCCAAATCAATGGTCCTACATTGTTTGCTTAGTCTCTAAGGAAGAAATTGCATACTAGAATGCAAAGCGTATATGCTCAAGATGTAGTTTTCCTTCTTTCCCAGGTTTCCCTTCTCTTTCAGTAACATAAGAAACAGGCTACAGGCAATGGCAGCTGTGAGAAGTCGTTCCCTTTGTGTCTCACCTATTTATGTGGTCTCCATCTCAAGCTGCCTGCTATACTCGCCACAGCTCACCAACTGGGCAGCTTTTCTCTCGCCAATTACTTGCACACAGCCTATGGACTCCAGCAGGGAGAGAGCCCAGGACACTGCCAGCCATGGGAAGCTTTGCCCCTGGGTATTGCCATGCACACTTAGCATGCAATCCACCTCACACACCTGCAGCCTTCTTACCTGTGACCATGGAGAGGCCTTACTCAGGGTAGATTGTCTCATGTGCTGGAAAAGAGGGAAGCTGGTAGGTATTCACAAAACTTAGAGGTTTCACACCAGAAATAATATCAGCTCTCAAATAGCCCTGGACATTTACAAGATCTATTTGCCACAGGGAAAAACATAAGTACCCACCATTTTTCCACGAATTCTCTAATTGCCGTGGCAGGGGACCCCACTATGGGACTTGAAGTCTGACACAGCACACTCCAGCCCTGTTTTCCAGCAGCCCAGCCCAGGGACCACAACCCCAGGTGCATGGCACAGAGCACTGTCTCAACACCAGGAGGTACCAGGACCATTTCTTGCTCAATTTCTCACTGTCTGCCAAGTAGCATTGGGTAGGTATTTCCTGTTGAACTGTGTAGAACAATGTTTTGTGCCAGTGAGGAGAAATAGAGAATTCAGGAGTTGAACTGATAGTGATTGCCTTGCAGGAAAGCCACCACTATCAGAAGATTGTTGGTCTTTCATCCAACACTTCTCCCTCAGGTTCCTGCATACAATTATTATGGGTTAAAGCTCCATTTTCATATATATCTCAGTAAGATTAACTGGATAAAATCTTTAATTTCAAGTCTTCATGAATAATTTCTTCAGAATAGTCCTTGTGCTCTAAATCCATGCCAGTCAATTCCACACCAGACAATTTCACAGTAACTTTCACATGGAGAAGCCCCCCACACCCCACTAAGGACTGTTTAAATCTTTTTCTTGCAGCAACAATGGAAATCTGGAAAAAAATCTGTTGAAGGATCCAGATAGCTTGCACATGTGGTGATTTGATAGTCAATATCACTGGGTCAGACTTACTTTAAATGGAAAGTAGATGCTATTGAAAATATTTTTATTTATCTACAAACTTAGCTCCAATTGATTTGATAAATAGTTTTCTGCAACGTGTTATTGGCCCAAAGGTTATGCAACCTTTTCTTGCAAGCTATGCATGGCAATACACATGCCAAGGTGGTAACATCTTGAATAAACAGAAATTTCAATGGCCCCTTTGGAAAGAGCTTTGGTTTTTTAGGTTTTATCAGAATTGTGATGCAAATAAAGCCCTATAATATAATTTACTTCATTATAGTATAACAGCTGGCAACATTTGCATTTTTCTCAAGTTTATCTCCACAGAATTGACAAGAAGTGGTTTTCCCACATCATAATGCTACTAGAAAATTGGTTTAAAATGGCTAAGATAATGTTACAGGAATATTCATTAATATGGCAAAATTTATTTTAAAGTTGCCATAAAGCCTCTTTCTTAGAAATTGAATTATAATACCTGCCAAATATGTCTTGTAGGCATTGATGAAAACTATGGAGATGGCCGCTCCCAAGCAACGATGTGTGAAGATAATACAGGGAGCCGAGGAGTTGTTCTTGCCGTTTGTTGAAAGGCTTACAGCTGCTTTGGAAAAGCAGATCGAGGATGACAAATTTAAGGCAGGTTTTGTGCAAGACTTTGGCAAAGGACAATGCAAATGAGGACTGCAGGAAAATTATAAATGCGCTGCCAGGTGACCCATCGTTGACAGACATGGTCGAGGCTTGTTCCAGGGTTGGTACGGTGGACCATAAAATGTCTGTTCTGGCAGCGACCTTGCAGGCAGGCATGCCATTCTCAGGGACTGGTCGACGCAAGAAGGGCAAAAAGAAGGGCAAGCAGGTACAGGGGGCAAAAGTGAGGAAAGGGCCAGACCCTAACTTTTTGTCTTCCAGGTGTGGGAAGCCAGGTCATTTTGCAAACAAATGCAAGTCTACTTACTATGCTAACGGTAAGCATTTGATGGGCTCAGGAAACAGGGGAAAGAGTGCACAGGGGTACTGTGCACTGACACAAGTGGTCCCCCAGGGCACGGCACCAGCACAGGGTGTCTCAGCCAACTCAGTGCAAGCACCTGTGGCTCTGCCGGGGTGGATGTACACACCGCAGCAGCAGTCATCTTAGATTCTAGTAAGGTGCATAATATTCCTCTGAACGCATTTGGGCCTTTAGGCCATGGATTGAGTGCATTGTTGGTAGGACGATCTAGTGCTACCCTTTTTGGAATCTTTGTGCACCCGGGTGTCATTGATTCTGATTTTACGGGCCAAATTTGTGCTGTGGTTTCCACACCCTCCCCCCCTGTCGTTATTCTGGCAGGGACCCGCATTGCTCAACTTGTGCCTTTCCAGTCATGTGTTCCCAGGGCAGATCAGCGGATGCGTGGGGGTGGTGGTTTCGGATCCATAGGACCACTGCAAATCTTCTGGTCTGCAGTCATTTCTGCCGATCGTCTGCAGATGACGTGCTCCGTGATTTTACCAGGTGCCAGTCTGCCTCGGATTCAGCTGCAAGGTTTGATCGACACCAGAGCTGATGTGACAGTCATCTCCTCTTTTGCGTGGCCTCCTAAGTGGCCTTTGGACTCTGTGGGAGCGGCCATTGAAGGGTTGGGGGGTGCGGCACAGACATTTCTGACCCGGCAGGCTGTGTTGATCAAAAATTCAGAAGGGCAGACTGCTAAGGTTTGGCCCTATGTTACTGCAGCTCCAATCACTCTTTGGGGGCGGGATGTGCTGGCGGCCTGGGGGGTACGGATTGGAACGGGTTTTTGGTAGGGGTCACCACGCAGAAGGGCGCAGAATATCCTATGCTGCCTTTACGGTGGCTGGTGACCAGACCTGTCTGGGAGAACCAGTGGCCCCTACCACATGAAAAGTTAGTCTCCCTTCATGATTTAGTTCAGGATCAGCTTGGCCAGGGACACATTGAACCTTCTACCAGTCCCTGGAACACTCCTGTTTTGTAATTAAGAAAAAGTCGGGGAAGTGGAGGCTGTTACAAGACCTCTGGAAAGTTAATGCAGTCATGGAGAGTATGGGGGCATTGTAGCCTGGTATGCCCTCACCTACCATGCTCCCCGCGGGATGGAAAATCTTAATCATTGATCTAAAGGATTGTTTCTTTACAATCCCCTTGCATCCTGATGACAGGCCACAGTTTGCCTTTACCGTGCCTGCCATCAACAATGCTGAGTCTGTGTGGAGATATCAATGGAAAGTCTTGCCACAGGGCTGCAAGAACAGTTCCGACTATTTGTCAATGGTATGTGGCTCAGGCCTTGTCCGGAGTCCACAAGCAATTCCCTGATGTGTATTGTTATCATTACATGGATGACATCCTAGTGGCGGCACCCACTCAGGAGGAATTGCTGAAGGTACAGCCTCAGTTGTTTGCCGTCTTGCATTCTTATGGACTGCAAGTGGCTCTGGAAAAGGTTCAAAGCCATCCTCCTTGGAAATACTTAGGAGTCAAAATTCTTGAATGAACTATTCAGCATCAAGAGGTGCAATTCCTAAAGTCTGTCACAACCCTGAATGATGCTCAAAAGTTGCTTGGGGTCATCAATTGGTTACGTCCCTATCTGGGACTGACCACAGAGCAGATGTCCCCACTGTTCAACCTTTTAAAGGGGGACCCAGATCTGAATTCACCTCAGAAATTGACTCCTGAAGCGCGACAAGTGTTGGAGGAGGTCCAACAGGCTTTGTCTGCTCGTCAAGTTTATAGAGTAGACCCTTCCATTGATATTATCACTGTTTTCATTACCTGTCCAGATGGTCATCCCACAGGTGTCATTGACCAATGGAATGACAAATGGCCAGATCCTTTGCACATCTTGGAGTGGCTCTTTTTGCCCCATCAACTGAAAAAGATGGCGTCTTTTCTACTTGATTTATTTGCCCAGTTGATAATCAAATGCCTTTATCAGTGTTTGCAATTGATGGCAGCTGATCCCGCAAGGATCGTTCTTCCAGTGGAGCGGAGCACTTTTGAATGGTGTTTCATTAACAGTGCTCCCTTGCAATGTACGCTGCAAAATTTTCCAGGGCAAATTGTTTACCATCTGCCCAGTCATAAATTACTGCAACTGGCAAAAACGACCAGTCTGTCCTTACGACCGAAAAACAGTCAACTGCTAGTGCAGGGACCCACCATCTTTACCAACGGTTCGGGAAAAATGGGAAAGGCCATTGTGACCTGGAAGGATGAGTCTGGATGGCAAGTGTTGGAAGGCCACGTGTCCGGTTCAGCTCAATTGGTTGAACTGAAAGCTGTTGCAATGGAATTTCAGAGATTTTCTCAGATGCCTTTGAATTTGGTCACTGACTCTGCTTATGTTGTAGACATAACCCAGCGGTTGGACTGCTCACTGCTGAAAGAGGTCAGCAATGCAGTTTTGTTCAATTGTTGAGAGCCTTGTGGTGTGCAATTCAAGCCCAGGTTCATCCGTACTACATCCTGCACATTCGGAGTCATACCACTTTACCAGGTTTTATAACAGAAGGTAACGCCAGGGCTGACAGGTTGGGCAACCCTGCATGGGTGGCGCCTCAACCTGATAGAACTGCGCAAGCCAAGGCGTCACGATTTCTTTCATCAAAGTGCACATACTTTGCAGAAGCAATTCGATCTGACGTCAACCGAAGCTCGTGACATTGTCAGTTCTTGTGCTGTCATGGGTTTGCTGCACCTTTACTGGCAGGGGTGAACCCCAGAGGCCTAAAGGCCTTGCAGCTTTGGCAAACAGATGTTACTCACATTGCTGAGTTCAGTTGACTCAAGTATGTACATGTGTCCATTGACACCTTCTCCTCTGCCATGTGGGCATTTGCTCACACAGGGGAGAAGGGTCGCAATGTGATTGCCCATTGGAGGATGGCTTTTGCAGTTTTGGGAATACCTTCAAGTGTGAAAACTGACAATGGCCCTGCCTATGTCTCACAGAAGACGCATCAGTTTTTACGTTTGTGGGGAATCTCTCACAAATTTGGCATTCCGCATTCGCCAACAGGTCAAGCCATTGTTGAACGCGCTCATGGCACTCTAAAGCACTTTCTGGAAAAACAAAAAGGGGGAATGCCAGGGGAGACCCCACACAATAGGTTGGAGAAAGCTCTATATACAATCAACCATTTGACAGTGCTGAAAAATTCAGAGATTCCTGTTATCTTGAATCATTTTCTCTCATTGCATCCAGCGGGTGAGACGCACCTGCCCCGAGCAAAGGTCTGGGTGCGGGACCTTGCCACAAACAAGTGGGAAGGCCCGTGCGATGTCATCACTTGGGGCCGCGGGTATGCATGTGTCTCCACAGGTACCGGGGTACGATGGATATCTGTGAGGTGTGTTCACCCTGACCTGCGACAGCAGAAACAGAAGGTGGTTGGCAGACGGCCATCAGATGGTGACCATGGTGCCGACTATCCATCCCGGTCTTCAGACGATGATCAAGACACCAACCATCAGCCAGCTGGTCCCTCCACAAATGGAGAGTGAACATTTGTTTTGTTTCTGGAAACAGACTGTTGACGAGTTAGGCTGCCTGTGTAGCACGCAGACTAACAATGTTTTGGAGTTGGTGATGGGTTTCTTTAAATTGATAGTTAAGTTGATAGAGAGTTTATAATATAAGAATAAGTTAAAATTTCTTTGAATGAACTGAGCTAATGTCCAATGGGGGTTTCGATTGTCAACTGATAAACCTCGGAGTTGTGTTTGTCCTCTTTCCTGCAAGGGGCCCCGCAGGAGGATGACAAGCACTGCCTCCTTCTTTAAACAAAAAGGGGGAAATGTGGATATTCTCAGCTCAGTCAGAGAGAAAGAGAAAAGGGTTTTCTAACCAGGCGAGAGCATGGGAAGCAGTTGGGAAAGAATGTAAATAATTCTCTAATCTATCTTGTTGTTCACATTGTTTATAGATATGTTCTGCCACTGTGCGTCATTCACTGCACACCAATGGTGTGAGATGTTTTTTTACTCTAAGACCAATGAAATTAGTCTTCTCGATGTTCTCTATATAGAGAGTGGTACATTTGAAATAAATCTGTTCATTTTCTTTGCCTTCTAATCTGGAGTTTTCTGTTCCCGTCCTGCTCAACGGCATCACCCCGGGTCTGGTACACCAGTTCAATCTGTGGCGTGACCAAGCCAGGGAAATTGTGGCCTCATGCCCCAACTGTCAGGAGAGTGCTTTGCCAACACTGGGAGCAGGTGTGAATCCCAGAGGTCTCCACAGTTGTGAGGTATGGCAAATGGATGTCACAAAAGTCCCTGAATTTGGGAAACTCAGAAATGTCCATGTATCCGTGGACACCTACTTGGGGGTGGTTTTTGCCTCAGCCCACATAGGTGAGAGGGCCACAGATGTGAGAAAGCACCTCATACACACATTTGCAACCTTGGGAGTTCCAGCCACAATTTAAACTGACAATGGTACAGCTTATACTTCCAGAGTGTTCAGCAACTTCCTGCAGGAACGGGGGGTCCAGCATAATACCGGGATTCCTCACTCCCCCACCGGCCAAGCAATAATAGAAAGGACTCATCAGACGTTAAAACAGGTCCTCCCGAAGCAGCGGGGAGATGTGCTATCACCACACAAAAGGCTCTGCAAGGCATTATTTACCATCAATTTCCTAAACTGTTCTTTTGACAGGCCAGAACCACCAGCACTGAGGCATTTCAAACAGCATCAGGAGCTTCAGCCAGAAGAACAGCCACCAGTGCTAATGAGGGATCCGGATTCTAAAGAAATCCAGGGTCCATTCCCACTTTTGACTTGGGGACGGGGATATGCCTGCGTATCCATGCCTTCAGGAGTCAAGTAGGTCCCCAGGAGACATGTTAAACCATACATCCCAGGACAGTTAGTGAGTCAAGACGACGAAGTGCCTGTGGATACAACAAATGATCCCACTAACCAGGGAGTTGCATCTACCCGGAGGCGCCGCGAGGAGGTAAAGGATTCTACATCTCTTTAAAAAACTTTTCTTTCCAGCTACCTCAGTCTGTTTATGTACAAAGTCCATTTGTTTGTAATAAAGTTGTCTTCCCAGTCCCCTATGCCCAAACACTCAGGAAGGAATCAGCTCCGGCACCATCTCCAGGCCCTCTCCATCTACAAAGGCAGTCATTGCAGTCACAGCAGCAGAAGAGGCTGGGAGAAGAGGCAACCACATGAGCAGCAAAGAAGTCTAAACAGCTATCCTTTTTATATATTAAAAAACAGGGACATGTTGCATCCCAGGCTGATTCAGTTAGGTTTTTCAATAATGTTAGATTAGTCGGTTCTATGTACCTCCAGTTCCCCCCCACGATGGTTCGCTCCGAGTCACTCACCATTGCTGCCTTCCCATGTCAGTCTTGTAGTCACCCCCTGTTCGTTCCTGAAACTTCTGTGCCAGTCACCCCATCCCTGCAATCCCATTTGTCCCGGGACCCTATACCCACCCCTGTTATGTTCTCATTGGCTGCCATGGTCCACATCACTCCCCTGTTGCCTGTCCCCATTGGGCGAGAAGGCTTCCGCCCCTGTCTGCCCTCCCCCTATATAACTCCATGCTTCCTTTGTTTCGTCGCCATCTTGGCCACGTGCACACTAGGAGATAGGCGCTACTCCAGCTACCACGGCGGCCACGCGGGAATAAACTTTCTCCAGCCATGCAGAACAAGGTGTGCCTTCCTTTGTCTCTTTACCTCCTCTCAGCGCTGGCTACAGAACACAGCTACAGCCCACACAGAGGCTCAACCCCAGAGCTTCGCACACACGTGGCAACCCCGGTCCAGCCAAGAAGCAGCGCCATTAGCCGGGCTCCCAAGCCGTCCAGACCGGGGCGAGAAGAACGCAACTCTGCAAAGCTTCATATCTCCTATAATACGCACAAAGTAGTATCACCTTTGTGCAGACAACAAATTCGAAGCAAATATCAAGGAGAAATAAAGTTGCTGACATGACTTGAATTAAGACCTCTAGACACTCTTGTATACACACACTTAGCATTAACTAAGCCACTTCTCTCCCTTATAGGTTTATAACCTATCACAGGTGTTGAAACAAGTAATAAAATTGTGTGATTAAACTTAAAATATTTTCTATCTGTAGAAAATTATCGTATGGCTAAATCAAAATAAATTTTACCAAATTTATTTATTGGTGATTCATAACTAAAATGGTTTTCTATTTTAAATAGTCATTTCTTTTAAGAAGAAAATTTGACAAAGCATTAAGATGCTCTGGTCAAAAAAAAGATGATCTGGTCAGGCAAACCCAGACATACATTTCTGAGACAGCAAACCAATAATGTCTGCTAATATATGTATTTACATATTCTTATTGCTTTAAAAAGTTATTCTGTCAATCATATTGCAGGGTTTGAAAAACTCTTCACATGTGCTTGTTCCCCTGAAACAATAGTTCATGTCTCCTTTTGGACAACTTATTGACCTACAATGTTGAGTATTCATAAATGCTTAAAAAACATTTTGCTAATACTTTCCACATAACAGGCTGCAGTAGTATTTAAATAAATAAAACCACAGTTACATGTTAGAGTTTAACTTAAGTCAATGACTATAGGAATAAACTACTTACTTTAAACAAATCATGTTATTAGAATAAAACATTATTGCATAGTAATTTCTCATTAGGATTAACAATTTAATATCCATTTTCTTCTCATAATGGAAAAAATCCTTAATCAAATCCAGTAGGTTACCACAAGTTGCTTAAGCCCCACTGCATTAAAATTGTTCTTCTGCTTTTAAGTACCATTAAATGTAGTTCTATGTGTCCTCTTTCTCCAGATGACAATTATTCAGTGTACTTGAGCAAGATCAATAATCCCATCATAATGAACATTCTAGCAGTCTGATTGGCACCATGCAGAACTCCAGCTGCTAAACCTTGAATTCTTTAAAGCAGTGAATAAGAAAGTCAATTTGCAAAATAAATTCTTTTGTGTTCATTGAGATTGCTCATATCATTATGGAATTTGATGGGTGAATAAGGAGTCAAAAATCTGGCCATGAGAAAAGAAGCCTCATTAAGGCTTATTTCTCCTTTCTGAAAAGAGAATGGATGTGAAAGTATAATGAAGTATCTCTGTAAATTGTGGAGCAGCAGCACATACACACAGAGTAAATTCCCTATCTGTACAAACTGCAAGATACTTGTACATAGTTGAGAAGGAATTCCTTGCAGTTCATTTTGCAAAGAAGATAGAAATGGTGATTATTCTTTTCTTGAAATTGTATTATTACATGAATGGTAAATATTGCTTAAAATGTGACTGGAGTCACTGATTCTTATATCTTGTTTCCTTTGGCAACTGAAGGGTTGAAGGTACTCTTTTACACCAGCTATTAGTGGTCTGACCTTTCCACTCTGGAGATATGAATTCAAGTCATGCTAAGAGGAGGTTTTGTCTCTGTGCCCAAGGACACAGTTTGGCATGCATATTTATAAAACTTGTTTAGAGCTGGACAAGGTATGCAAGCCTTGCTCTCAGGAAATCCATGACAGCCCTCCTTTTGGCTTCCACCAGTCAGGCTTTCCCCTAAGGCCAAGAATATAAAAGTGTCACAAGAGATCTGCCTAAACTTCAGCTTCCTCTTTGGCTCTTTCACTTCTTGGCAACACTTCAATTATTCTTGGCCAGCTTTCCAAAATTCTGGCAAAGAGAATACAAAAAAAAAAAAAAAAAGAAACAAAGAAAAAACCCAAAACTTTGTCTTGCCTCTTGACTATTTCAGGATCCTGTTTTTCTTTTAAGTTGCATCTGATTTGATCTATTCTTTCTTGCACCAGCCAGAGCAGTCCCTTTGGGAAATTCTCCTGACTCAAGAGCTCAGAAAATTTTGGACTTCTTTTCTTTCTGATCTGGCAAATCCTCTATACCAAAGGGCCAGCAGTAAGTGGCTTACATCCAGTAATACAATAGTTGTCATATAAACAGTCATTATTTTATTTTTAAAAAATTTCTCAAACTTCTGAAGATTTCACTTGATTTACTTATACCCATGGGGTTTGTTGCTTTTTACGACACCCCTCTTTTTAACTGAGATCTGCTTTTATAGCATGTTTTCTGCTTGTGTCACCTGCTGTCCTATAGGTGTGTTGAACTTTATCAGGGTGTTTAGTTACAGCTGTGATTTGAATGAGCTTTCTGATGAATTACTTCAGACTAAGCAAGGATAGCTTCTGGTGCCATTCTCTGCAATTATCCATTTTAAGAAGCAACCACTTAAAGTGTCAAGAAATAGATTTCACAAGCACTATACATTTATAAGTGCTACAAGTGGGCAGCAGAAGTCTTCTGTTATAAGTCTTGTTAGATTTTTGTATCCTCTCTGATCACACTTACTGCTGAGCACCAGAATTCTTCCCCCAGACTCCTTTTTTTTTACCTGGAGGCTGGTAGTAATGCCTCGCCAACACAGAGATTATTACATCTTGGTATTCTATTCACTCAATTAAACTTTTATAAGATAAGGGAAAAAAATGGAGGAAAAAGAAATCACTGAGAAAAGATTTTCCCATGACTTGGATAAATTTAGCAATGTAACTAGATCTGTACTATCAGGAACAGTAGCAGAGCATCAGGTACCAAAGAGAGAGCAGTTACAACTGACAGACATTCACTCGTGCTCACCCAGGGCTTACATGCTCTTTGGAGTGGGATGCAGCTGGAGAGAAGGAGACCAGAGCAGAGATTTGGCAACACAGGCTTGGACAGAAACATTTACTCTTATTCTTAGCCTTATTCTTATGACATTTGTATCCTAAAATAGGTCCCACAGAAAGAAAGCAAGAACTTATGCGATTTTTTTTTAAGAAGATGGTACATTGTTCTAAGTGAAGAGGCAGAAAACATTTTCAAAGAGACAGGACAAAAGAAGTGACAGACTGCCATCAACCTATGCAAATTTAAGGGCTAATTTCAAATTAGTTATGCATAAAAGCTAATTTTGTGTCAGACCATGCATGAAAAATCATGTAGGTCAATATTTTGCTTAGATTTGATCTAAAAAAAAAGAGATTAAAATAATGCAAATCGTTACTAACTGAAGACTCTAGCACACAAGGTGTGGAAAAAATATACAAAGAAGCTGTAGTTTTGTGGGAGAAATTCTTATTTATACATGGTTGGTGCAGTTTAACCAGGAAGAATTGTATTTAAGGCTTTGTGAAATAAACAGGGTTGTAAGTGGATATGTATGAGACTACTGAAGTCACTGATCTACAGATGGCAGTGAATTTTCTCTTCTTGAAGTATTTAGCATGCCAAATCAACCATCCTGAAAAATGGAGTCTGTTATTTGCTTACTTCCACAAGCATCAGTTCTATTTAATCTGTTATTAAATAGTGTCAGTGTTGTTGTTTTCTTCTTTTTTTCATAGGAAACTCAAAGTATTCCTCTTCTCTTCCTCTTAAAACCAAATTTGTATTGACAGGTACATATCACCCTCTGAACTTGTTTTCATCCCCCGAAGGATTTGGTTCTATAGTCTACAAGAAGTGCTAATGAGTGACAGAAAGCGAATTCTCTGCTGCCGTAGATTCTCTGATCTCCACACAAAGCTGATTCTGTTTCCAGTGTCAATAAAAGATGCAGTGCTGTGTGATCTCAATTCGTCTCCATCACAGTACACAGCCAGTGACAAGATAAAGATAAATGTTGCATCCCGGGTCCTGAAACGGTGCAGAATTTCAGAGGGAAGCTCCACTCTTGCAGAGCATGCGGTCAGTGTGATTTGTAATAAAGATGAGAACAGAATTCTTTGCATAAATAATTTAAATGCAGCAACTACTGTAGCAACCACACAGAATATAAATTGCTAATTTGAGAGAGTAAATTCCCCTGATTTCAATATCAAACCATTAAGAGGTTATTTTTTCAGACCACAGCCCGCACTTGCATGGCACAGCTCAGAGAAACTAATAGCACTTCTGTATTCAAATGGTAATTGCAAGAAGTAGAAAACCATCCCCACCGTAAACCTTCAGTTACAAAAGTTCACTTTTCTCATAAACTAATAAAACAGCACGCTTTTCTAAAGAGCACTTTTGAAGTTCCTGTACAGTTAAACAAACCATTTTGCATGCATGCTTCAAAATGCCCCTCCACGCTCTGCCAAATCTATTCCTTTGAGCAGATAGGTCACGGAAACTTACAAGAGTTCACTTCCCTCGGAGAGGGTATTCCTGCCGGCTCACAGGCACTGCAGACTGTGCACCATCACATGGCATCTGATGAAGTAAGGAAAGCCTTGAGATAAAAAAAAACAACCCCACAGCAAAACCATTGGATACTAGAGGCGTAATGAAAATAAACTACACATATCTGGAAGTCCAAAGTTGTGCATTATTATGATAAGTAATCCTGAAAATTGCAGGTGCCAATGAAACTACCACTCTCTTTCTTTTCTTATGTAAAATTGCTTCTGGGGTGTTTTTGAGTTTTTCAAAGCAAAACTTAAAACAAACTGGGTCTCTCAGATTTTATTCTAAAATGCCATGTGATTTTCAGCCAAATTCAACAGAATAGGCTCAATTAGCTGCATTGCTCATCATCTCATTCATTGTGGTTTGTTTGGGGGTATTTTAATGACAGTTAGGAAAACTCACAATGTCCCACTAAGACATCCTTTCAATACCAACCCTTTACATACCCAGATGATTCTCTTTGGAAAAGATTTTTCATAAGAAAGATTATTGGACTTACCTATGCTGGACATGGCCTGTATAGAGCAATAAATAAAGAAAAATTCCAGCTTTATGCAATATTACTTCCACTTGAAAACTACTCCCTATTAAGACTCTGGAAGAAATGTTTTTATCATTCATTCAGACACATGAGAATGCTAAGAAAGAGGAGATCTGGCGTGATTGCATTAACTATGATTTCCTGAGAAAACACCATAGATTGTGAAGATCACATCTGACTGTTTTCTAAACAGAAAAGAAATATGCATTCACAAGAAATGTAGACTGAGGCACAAACAAGTTACTTTGTCACACTTTTGATAACCCTAGTAAATCTAAACAAAAAGATAAAAGGCAAATTATATTTTCTATTTCACATAAAACACCCAAAACACCTCTTCTTAGAAAATAATTAAAATAGAGTTGTGTAAATTTGTGAAATAAGAGATCATCAGAGTTTCAAACAAGTTTAACAAGTAAACAACACAAAAATAATCAAAAGAATTCTGGTTACCCAACAAAATTCAGGGAAGCATAAATAAACAAAGTTCTCAGCATAATCTGGTCTCCAGTGTGGTTCATGTTACCTGAGGATGGCAGCAACCAGACCCAGCAGCTGGCACAGCAAAAATATGATTCTGTTGCCTATTTAAAGCATCCCTTTATATTTCTCTGGACCAGGAATCATCCCTTTCCAGCATGGAAACAGAAGGAAAGGAGTGATTAAAAAAATGAACATTATCTTGTACTCTGTACAAGGGCTACAACAGTGAAATTCTGATAACTGATATAAGAACTGAAAAAACAGAGTACTTCCCTGAAAAGCAGACTAGTTCCTTAATGGTCTTGGATTTGCTCACAAAGGAATTTCCTTCACTTGCCTGTTCTCCAAAATAAATTTATCTCACTTTAAGCACATACCATATACCAAAGCAAGTAAACTGAGATCCCTATATGGTAAATAGAAGGCAATAATCCCACTACTTTGAGTAATGGAGAAACCTATAGTAGACTTTTACTCTTCCAAAAATCCTGTGGAGGATGACTTCTTTGTCTTACCACCAACATTAATAGCATCAAAATTCCCCATTTTATCAATAGGAAAAGTTTTTAGATGTTGATATCTTCAGTGCAATTTGCCTTCCTGATGAGAAGAAAGGCCTAAAGCTCCTTATATTGCTTACCTTCAAAAAACTGTTAAAGGTCCTTTAACACCTAAAGATACTTACAGAAAGCAGTTTCTATATGACAAATTGTGGCAAACCAATATAATCTGCTGCATTTCACATAAGTAATAATAAAAATCCAGATGGTAATGTAAGAACTTTCTAATTGTCAGGTTCGGTAGATGAAAGTGACAGCAGATGTTTATCCCATCAATTCTTTGAATGACAGAAATGTAGGTATTTTGCAAATGAGGATATAGTGCGCCTCTTGCACCTGGTTTGGTTTCAAAACCATAGGAAATAACTGATAAATATCAGAACAGCAGAATTTGACTTGTCATGAGAATTTCTAGAAATATTCACACTTATCAAGCTTCAAATACTTTTTTTGGCACACAAACACACAAACACATTTTGCTCACTCAGATTCCTTCTATAATGTGGCCTCTGAATGTGAACAACAGAATTAAGATTTCCTCTTTTCAAATAAAATCCATACATTATTTCCCAAAGTACATTAGTTCAATTCAGTTAAGGAATAAGAAAACTGTTAAGAGAAAAACAGAGGGAGACAAGGTATGAGTGACCAGAGTATAATGGTCTCTATGTGTTTTTCTAGAGTTGCATGATAGAAGCAAAAAATTAAGGTGGTTAAGTTAAAAGTATATAGATGTGATGTGATCTGATCTGATGTAGAAGCCTTACATTAAAGGAAAATTAAGGGAACTAATGTAACTTCTGGTGTCATGGTATTGGTTATGTTAGCACTAGTTCTTGCAATACAAATACAGCAGGGCATATTAAACAAATTAAAGCAATCGGGGTTCTGAATAGAATTCATCAGGCCAATGCACAGTGATAAAATAACCAGCCAACAAGAAATTATCAACATACAGTGTACCTTGTAGGCACAGTGTAAAAAGAGCCTTTATAAGTAAAGACAAAATGTTGTCTCTGTGTCTCAAATTTTCTCCTTGGCCAAGACTACCAAGTCAAAGCAGGACAGTTTATGGCTATGTTGCCTGCACAGGCTGTTTCATGCTAGGTTGCTTTCCATTGAATCAAAATTTTCTTCTTAACTGGTAAATTCTCACGAACAATGATGTGTTTCAGTAATTTGACTTGACTCATAGCTCATTTATCACAGCAGAGAAGACTGACTGAAGAATTCCAATCAAACACCTGCCTATTTTCTATGCTGAGCAAAAACCTAAAATTGGAGTTATTTACCCAGCATTTTTGTGGTAAGCTTGTAAGATCAGCCAGGAAAGTGATCAGTGTGCAGCTGAGCATGTCCACTGTCACCTCAGTGGCACGGAAGAATGTACTTCCTTCGCTTCTCCTGGACTGTAATACACACAGGGGTTGTTTTGACCACTCCTGCTCTTTTTGCCTAACAAGGTTTGTAGTGCCACCTTTTCTATGAACATTTAATTCTCATTTAATTATTGTTTTTCAAGTTATTTCTTACAAAAATAAACCAAAAATTATTTTTCTATTATCATTTTAAACTTCATCACTACTATCCAGGGCCATAAAAGAAGGTCTTATTTGAAGGAGTTTTATAGCAACAGTTACTGTATCCAAAATTTTCTCTCCCATGATATTCCTGGGTAATTTAGCTTCTCTCCTTCTGCTATTGTTATGTCTTCAGAGATTAATCCAAAATTGTGGTGATTTCTGATATTTTTAATATGCCTTTCAGTATTTTCCCACATATTTCAATATATTAAGCTCTTGTTTCACTCTCCTTCTATCTCCCTGCCTCTCTTCACCATCAACACCACTCCCCTCCCCATGTCCCCCTTAGTATTTCTTAAGGTAGAAGAAGGTATAATAAATGCAATATATAAATTATATCTTTAGAATTCCCAAATGGGCATTCAAAGCACAAACAAATATTTTTTCTTCTCTGCTCAAATAAACCTTTCATAGTAGAAGTTGATAATTTATTTTCCCAGAGAAGTACTGATTTTTTAAAAAGTTACAAAAGTATTGGCAAAAAAAGAAGTACAATCTGGCTGCTCTAATAGAGGTACACTTTCAACAGCTGAAAGCTTGTAGAAGTGTATCTAACTCTTTGTCATCCACAATGTTTTGTGACATATGAAGCAAAGCAATTTTGAAATAAAAGACTAATGATCCTCTCTTTTCTTAAAATGTTCTTCTTTCTGCCCCACTATATCCTATTTTTTGGACACTTAAAATATTTCATTCTAGTAATACTCTGAAAGCTCTGATTTAGATGTTTAGTCCAGCATAGTTCCACTTAGACCTGGACTTCAGACAGATGAAAACTAGAGTTGGATTTGCTTCTTATAAGAGCAAGATTTCAGAAATTCCTGATCTGCACTTAATCCCTATTTTTCCCCTCCTGTAAATAGTAAAGTGCCTTGTATGACATCCAGGCTCTGGTGATTGGTCATAATTCAGTCATTCAAATTAATTTGTTTGAGCTGTCGCATTTTCCATAAATAATTAAATCTTCTTTGGACTGCAAAGAATAAGACCAAAGGAAGATTTTAATCTAGGCCTCCTACATCCTGCCTAACCACTGAGCTTTTCAGGAATTTTTCCTTAAAAAGAAACTACAGACAGATTTTTTTTCTTTCTTCAAACATACAAATACAATAAAAATATTCATTTTGACAACTTATCAATTTTTTGAGCGAAAGCAGTTGCTCCAAGATTCCTGCCTAGTTTTTCTCAGAAAGGTAGTATCATTCAACATCCAACTTTCTCAGTCCTAGGTGCTATCTCAAGCTGTACTGTGGGACCAATGGTCACTGGTGGGGTCAGAACCCTCCACTAGCAGCAGCCCCAGTCTGAGAACCCCTCAGGTTTTCCTGTGGGGAAACCTCAGGGATTTACAAACACAATGGTTTGGATTTAGCAAGAGTCTTTGTTTAACCCAAGAAGTAACTCATTTGAGTCTGGAAGTTTGCTTGCTTTTCCTTTTTGCTATTAGTTTTTAAACAAATATAGGGTCATTAACTCTCTACACACTTTTGAACTCTTGCCATTATTTTGAAGCAGCAATTGATTCTGAAGCAAACGCCAAAACAATTAATTTTTAAACTGACAAAATGAAACATTTTTCTTTATGATTTTTTCAGGGTTTTTTCTTTTTGTTTTATGAATATTGTTCATCAGATTAAGAATAAATTCTCAAGGTTTTTCCTTTGACTGGTATCTACTTAGTCACAAATCTAGCACAGTACCTGCATATGGGTAAATAAAATAGCTGTTGTATTTTATTGTTAAAGGTATTATGCAAGACTGCTGATGATATGAAAAGAGTTAAACTATTTGAAAGAAAATATGTAGCTACTTCTTTTTCCTGTTGAAAGAAAAACATCCCAAATGTGGCAAGGCTGTAGCTTTTAAATTTCCTTAAACTTAGCCCATTTTCCACTGTTCTGTGCAGGACCTGACATTGATAGTCTAGCATTATTCCACTAAACCACCTCCCAGGAACCCTGAAGTGTCTTCTGTGATGACCTTTGAGACATGCTAGGAGGTTTTTATTTTATTTCAAATAAGCAATCTTTTGCTGAACTCTCTGTTTTTGAAGAACTCTAGTTTTTTGGACACAATCCTGCACTTGCAATAATTTTAAGTACCAGTTAAATTTACTCATTTTCAATGCTCAGTTACACATACAAATGCTGATATTTGCTCTAACAATGAAGTTGTGGAGACAAAACCATAATCACAGAGCAGCACACTGGCTCACACTCCCTTCAGCAATTGACACCACAGCATCTTTAAAATGCCTTATTCCCAGCTAGAACCTCTCATTCCAACAAGCACAGGGAGGCAATTTGCCCTCCTTTTTGACTGCAAGAATTAATACTTCCTAAGTGTCTGAATTGTTTCATCACATTGTACACCTCAAACAATAACTGAACTTAGCCAACAATTTTTTTTTTCAGCCTGCATTTAAGTTACAGATGTGGAACTAAGTAAATAGGGCCCATTTGGGATTAATCTCAACTGGCCTTGCTCCTTAAAATGCTTGTTCACTGAATGATTGCTTGTTCAGTGAATATCCCTTCAAAAGCTGTAACTCCAGTTCTGCGTACCTCCATTCTCTGAACACCTCAGCCATCCAATCTGACAGTGACATTTTCAACATTCACTAATCAGTAATAAGCAACATATCTGGTAAAAGCAGAGCTGAAACTGCAAGCTTATCATATATTTATAGAGAAACTCTTTAGTCACACCTGATACAAAGTGTATTAATTCCTAAAGGTGAATCATAACTATATTAGGCACCCAATAGAATTGAATGTAGTGTAATTTAATAATTTTAAAGTTTCAGGCCAAAGATTGTCTGGAAAGGGTTGTCTAAGCCACCAATTAGATTAGCTATTTCGCTCATTTTACTTTCATTTATTATCTAAGATATCAGAGTAGAATATTTTAAAAAAAGAACAACTTTTATCTGTGTTTTTATTAATTTGTGGTTTAATTGCATTTATGACAGATAATTGCATATTTTCTAAATATTTGGCAGTTATGCTACAAGAAAAAGTAAAATGGCACCACCATTGTGTTCTCATCTTCCTTTGCCCAAAAAGTATAAATGCTACCCAATTTCTCGAAAGAATGAGCCCAAGACCAAAATTCAGTCTGTGGCTGAGGAATGAGAACAGGAGAGAATTTCGCCATAGCACCATGGAATGGACACTTATTCACAAAGCACCAGGTGCAGGTTATTCTGTGCATTCCCTCATGCCACATTTCAAGTTTCTGGCAGCCTTCCAGTGGACATGGTGAGTGCCTTGAATGACTACATGCTGAAGATTACATGTTGACTCTATCTATTGCTTTGATCAGTCATTTTTTTCTTCTAGACAGTTTGGCCTGTGCTAGACCTCTGCACACCTGCAACTATGCAAGATCGTACATAGATATAAAGAACAGAGGAAAAAGGAAAACAAAAAAAAAAAAAAAAAAAACAAAAAAAAAACCAAAAAAAAACCAAAAAAACAAACAAAAAAAGCAGGTTTATCCAGAGCAAAAAAAAATGACAAGGAAAAGCCACATCAGTGAAAAATTGCCCTGGCTTTATAATGTGATCAAATAATGCTGATGTATAAACAAATAAGTTACTGCATTACATGCTTCAGACCTCCAAACTGGTAATATTCTGGGTAACATTAATTAATTTCACTGGAAATTGAATAAAAAGAAAAAAGTAGTCTAAGGAAGAAATGGTAACTCGTGCAAAACCAAAATTCTATAAAACCAAATGTCCTAAAATAAGCAGAAAAGACATGCAAATACAAACCAATTCTGGATTGTTCAATAATTAGAATATCTTCTCGGCTCCTAAGACAAAAGAGAATCTTTAAAACGAGCAGACTAGAATGCAATTAAGAAGCATCAATATGAATTATGTGCCTCCAGTTTGTTTCACTGCCCGTTAAATCAAGCTTAGTATTGTAAGCTGATGGAAGAAACAAGAGCAGCCTGAAAAGGAGTAACTGGGAATGCATGACTCATGAATGAGAAGTAGATTCCACCACAATGTTGTCAAATACAGCATTCTGTTGATAAATGGAGATGAATTCCTGGTTTCCTTTTTGTGCCTTTTCTTCAACCTTCTATTCTGTCTGTGGGGAATGGTTTGTTTTTCCTGACAGTTTGAGATTTCTGAGCTACTGCGTTATAGTGCCAACACGCACTGTGCACAGTAAGTGAACAAGAAACAATCTGGCTGTTGTTTTGTGCTTTGCAAATAGCAATTTTCTTCCCATGACTGTATTTTAGATCCTAGTACCAGATGCCTGCTTTTAGAAAGCTAAATGTTTCTGTCCCAATTTTATGTGTCTAAGATTACAATTCCGATGAAAAATCAAAATTCTCATCCAGTTAAATTAACAAAATATGCAAATTATCAGAATGTGTACTACTTCCACAAATTAGAGTGAAAACAATTGCTGTTTCTATTTATTACTGACCTTGGCTTTCTGAGGAATGGGCTTCCAATATTGAATGGGTTCATCAAGGTGAAGTTCATTCAACTAAATTTAAATCAAGAAGAAATTCAAAAGCAATTTTCATAAATTGTACTTCATTATTATCTAGCATTAAAATAATAACAATTAAACAAATCTTTTATATTCAACACAGATTAGGTAACAAAACTAATAGATTTGCTACTTCCACTTACTCTGTTTAGACATCCACCAGCTATGGTTAACTTGAAGCCAAATTTCCAACAGCAGATTTCAGATCTTTTACCAGATAGTAATGATATCATGTAAAGAAATGCTTAGACCGAACAGTGCTATAAATGATATGCCGTGTGCAATTAATGATACATTTAATTTAGTTTTAATAGACTATTTACTGCATGATCTTTTGTTATAAATTATCACAGCTCTATTGAAGTCAATGGAGCCTGTTTATATCAGTTAAATCTCTTCTCCTTATGGTTGGATAATTAATATTGCTTTTTAATATTTAGTAGAAAAATAGGTTGTGATATTGAGGGGCATAGGAAAGAACAGAAGAAAAGAACAGGCAAATGAACATTAGAACTGCTTTGGGACTTCTGCAAGAGATGTTGAATGCCAATATTTATGCAGAAAAATAAAAGCAGAAATCTCATCATAATTGGTTTACAAGATATTCTGGCTACTTCATTTCAAGATCTTTAAATTAACTCCCAAGAAAAAAGGAGAGAAGGTAAAGAAGTAGTAATGAAAATGAGCCCTGCATAAAAGTAGCCCTTGATCACACACGTGAGGTAAAATTACTAATTACCTAGTCTAGAGATTATTGAAGATCAGCCTGATTCTGCAATAATGACCATTCTTAAACACTGGATTACATAAAATAATCTGGAATAATCCAATTTAATTACCTGTACTTTTGTCTCTTCAAGAATGTGACAACTT
This sequence comes from Vidua macroura, assembly GCF_024509145.1. Taxonomy (NCBI): domain Eukaryota; kingdom Metazoa; phylum Chordata; class Aves; order Passeriformes; family Viduidae; genus Vidua; species Vidua macroura. Next base: position 33,563,796 of record NC_071575.1, read on the forward strand.
CATTCAAAAATACACTAATGAAGAAACATCAGCTGCTCACATACACCAGGATTCATTGCTCAGTGTTGTTACTGAAGTAATATGTTCTTTCTCTCCTATCCTAACAGACCACTCTGTTTAAATTGCTGAAAAAAACACAAGCCATAATGAACTTTACACATTAATTAAACGTGATAATTCTGGATTATCTCTTAATTAAAACAGAGCTTTGAAACACCGTTTGTGAATCTATCAACAACTGATTCCAGATAATCTGGGGATAAAGCAATTAATCTTTCCTTTTGATTGCTTTCCTTGATCCGTTTTCTGAAAGCAGGTATTAACATTGCTTTCACAATCATCTGTCTGAGCATTAGTTCTATTCTATGGGAGTATTCTCATATTTCCCATGGATTGGGCACCTTTTCAAGCTGTTTCTGTCATTCATCAAGAGTTTTCACACAAGCAGTAGCTCCACACCAGGCATGTGGGATTTTTCTTGTGTTAAACTCTCTGGTTAGTTAGTTCCTGAGAACAGTCATATTTTGATCTCGCAGTTTCAAAGATCTGCTATATAGGCTCATTAGTCTCTGTATTCAGTGTCATAATATCTGAATAGCTACTGTCAATCAGTCAAAAAGTAGTGGTAGATTTTGGAAAGGACAGAACATGTTAAGGAAATTTGAGCTGAAGTGAAATTTTACTTCACATGATTATTTTAATTGACCTTCTTAATTAATGAAAAACCACACAGAATGACTTTAAACCCCTGGAGATCAATATCTGTGGGATGTGCCCATGGGGAGGACAGTGTGGGAATGCCATGGGAAACTACAGTTGTTTAGCATAAGGCATTTCTCCAGAGTCCTCTGCCCCACAAGGTAAATGAGCACATGCCCATCACCTGTCAGTTTATGGTTGTCATCTCCCCAAGTCCTGGAAAGTTCCCCATTCTCGTTGTTTCTAATGGTTCCCTCTGTAAACCACTCCTTCCCTTTTCCCTCATTGGCCCAGTTTTTGTTACCCCATCCCTGTTCCTCCCTTACACCCTCTTCCCATTGGATCATTTGTTGCTCCTTCCCTCCCCAGTTATATACTCTGGCCCCTCCTGCCCCGGGGCTTTTTGGAGTCTGCTTCCCCTGAGTGTGGTTGTCTCCCTGCTCCTATTTCTGCTTCCCTACTCCTTCCATCAATCTTCAATAAACCTGCTCAGATTCCAGCAGCTCAAGAGTCCTTCCATCTTCCTGGTGGGGATTTTAATTATGCTATCCAGGCACCCGTTGACCAGCCAACTGAGAGTTACCCTGCGGGACTCGGTCCGGGGTAGCCTATAAATATCGTCCCTTTTACATTCTGTATTACCTCATTTTGGTAAACTGAAAGTCTGCCATAGAATTTGCCTTACTGGATGTAAAGGTTTTGCAATATTTTGGAAAACAGGATTTATTTAAAACCATTTCTGAAAAGGCTTACACATGTATTAGTGCTTTATTTCTCTTTCATCCCTATTAATCTCTATGAGGGTTGCTCATAACGGCCAACATCATCCTAACAAGGCCAATTTCTCCCTGTATATTCAATTCAAAAAGGTGGAAGGCCCTTTAGAAAAGCTATGTCAGGTCTATCTTTCCCAATTAAATTGTAGCAAGAGTGTAGGGAGTTTTATATCACCCTCTGTGAATATCCTTGTCCAAAATTTTCCCATGTAAAAATAGCTATAACAATTTCAGACTGTTTCCTGTAAACTATAAAATAATTACAACTGCCATTTTTCTTTCTTTTCATATATTTCATGTTATCCAGAAACATATTAACACTGAAACTGCAGTTGATTATTAACAGATACATTGCAGGGACAGATAAAGTTTCATAATGAGCTGGAATATACTGAGTTATAACAAACCAAGGTCAAGACTATTAAAGAGGATACATAGAAATTACTGCTCTATCAGCAGTGATAGGTAGAAAGCATTTGTATTACAACTTTTCATTAAAACAAACTTGTCAAAATGGTGCATGAATTTTCTTGATGGTAAAAGGAAATGGAAATTTTGTTTACATTAATGAAGAATTTATAAAACTTACATCTTGAAAGCTCCCATCTTTAAGGGATTCCTTGACTTTAACATAAATGTCCTCATCAAATCTTTTGTTAAGATGAGGGCAATATGTGGCCCAGTAAAAAGCTGCTAAATAAGTCTGCATTTAGGTACATTTCTGATGATTATCACCAGGGAATAAAATTGAGCAATTTGAAAAAATTGATCATATTGAGTTTCTGCACATGAAACGCTTGATGAGTTTGTGGACTGCTGAGAATAACTGAAACACATGACAGTATTGTAGATTTTTGTGCATTGGAAGTGTTACGTCACCACTGAAATCAACCTGTGATTTTAATGGTATACTTACCACATTCCTGAACTCCTGTATCTTGGACATAAAAGAAGAGAAGACATTATGTTTGTCTCTCAACAGTTACATGTTTATGTGTGGCAAGAAATAATTTAAGTTCAGTGATTACATGGTCCTTCAATGAAACACTTATTACAGAACTGCAAACACTGCCTATGTTTGTTTAATAGTGATTTTGGTATGTGTATAACTAAAACCAATTAACTCTACCTATGAAAGTGAGGTTTTCCTTTTTTCTTTACCAGAACTAGAATTTGCCACTGGTTCCACTTTTCCTTTGCAAGTTTTCTCAAACCATTGACTGGGATTTCTTCAGAATGACAAGAAGGCATTTGAACACTTCTGTCTCTTCTAATTAGTCTACAAACTCCTGAGACAAGAGGTTGTATCTTGTGTGTGTGTGAAGAATAACAAACTCTTGCTAAAATGTGAAATTATGGCATTTCCCCTTCTGTCATTTTGCACAGCAATGGCCTTTTATTGTCCCTTCCTTGGGCAGATTATCCCAAACTGGTGGCTGATGACTCTCTTTTGTCCCAAGAGGCCAGTTCATAGGTTTGTAAGAGCACAGTCCACCATTACCAAAGTCAATGAGAACACCATAATTTACTCCAAAAGGATGGAAATTGAACTCAAAGAGAGAAAAGAGTTATCATGCTGCTTAACTGTTATTTTTCCTGCTCCCAAAGAAATGTTTCTCCTTCAAGGATTAAGAATGTGGGAGGATAGTGTAAGTCTAGAGTGACTAGAAATTGTGAAGCCTTGAAAGAAAAGGAGACACAATGAGCCACAGGAGATCCACAACTCAAAGCAGATATCTGGAGATGTAATACTCTCAAAGCATTCATTCAGTGAGGCTCAGAAACTCTGCTGCAATTTTAGCTCAAAGTGTATGTATATGTATATGCACGATTAATGCTCTACTTGACATATCTCATATTGTAATCATACTGTGAAGTTCCTCTCAACAGCCACAACAAAGGAAGTTGATGTGCAGTACCCAGACTACCATTTGAAAAGAATTTGAAAAGAATGAGAGAGTGAATGCAAAAAATGGCACTTGCTTTATTTTCTGACTTCAGATGTTAAGTAAAGTATTCTGTGCCATCTGCTGAACAATTTGCCTCCACACTGTCTTGTCTGCCACTTGTTTAACATGTAATGTTATATGTCACTCTGACAGGAGTGCAATATTAACAGGCCCTAACAGGGTATATCTCTCAATGGGATGACAGCTGACACCGACTCTGCCTCTGAAATACCACCAGTTTCAGTTCTATCCACCAGACTAATTTCTCAAGATTATTAATGATCGTTTGAGACTGAATTTGCAGCACACTGAATTTAGCTCCCGACAATTACTCCCTGTCCTTTCCAGAAGGGAGGCCTGTGGGTGTTATGACAATATAATTTTATTATTTTAGCTCACATCTTTTTCCTTGCTGTTTTTTATCACACTCACTCTGTCATCCTCTCTGCCTTTTTATAGGATTTTTTTTTTAAACTTAACATTGCCTCCATGTAAAGAAACCTCAAGAGTCTATGTTCAATGTCTTCCCCCTGCCATGCCGACTTTTGACACATGGTCATGCTGAGGAATCACTGTGGCAGGGTACAGAATTTTGAACAATGGGTGGCTGCTCCAAGTTATGCCTGCTATTTTTCCAGAGCACTAAATTTGAGGCTGAAGCTATGTCATACATACGTCAAACTGGAAGTATCCCCAGATACTTCAAATAGAAAACTATGTATGATCACTAGCTGTTTACTAGAACAACTGTCACGGTTTCTAGGTTTATCTCACTTTTGTATGGTCCTGTCAGACCTGGGTCTTGTATTAAATTTTATGGATTTTTTCACAAGTAGAGCCAGAAACAAATGAAAGTTTTCAAAAAATAACTACTGATAAGTTTGCAGGTCCAGCAGCATTTAAAACATCTCATGCTTTCTCTCTTTGAAAATGTGATTTGAAGTCCTGTTAAAATAGAATATTTTATATAGTTGGTGTTATGAACAGTTTCCAGGTGTTCCCCAGAGACGCGGGCAGGGCTTTCCTAGTTCCCATGGCAACACTAAAAGAAAACTACTAACTCTAGCTAAGTACCGATATTGAAATGCTAATTAGCTAATTGCTCTGTTTGTTTTTTCTAAACTACCTGGCCTCCCACCCCTCCACGCTGCCATTCTGGGACTAACATGCAAATAACAACCCCTTAGGATCATGGGAGTATTTTTAGGAGATAAAAATGAATATAAATCAAAAACTGAACACAATAGAGGAGTCTAGATAAATGCCCTAGCTGAGGAAGAGGGAAACACATCCCCTGACTGGCTTTTAACCATTGCCATCACCTAAGAAAGAACAGACTATATTAGGCTCTGAGAAGCAGGGAGATAGAGACAGAGAGCCCTGGTGCTGCCACCATGGAAGGAGCGGGGACAGCTGCTGCTCGGAACTCCAGTGACCGGCTCTGCACGCCGCCTTCCTTCCGGCTGCCTGGGAAAGCTACAACCGCGGGGGCGAGCTCTGCGTCGAGCCCCCTGCCCAGCTGATCTTTTTAATAAAGAGCGAACATTAATAAAGGCATTAGCCCTGTTCATTTCAATTTGGGGGCTCGTCCGGGATAGCCACGCTCGAAGAGGACCCCCGGACAGCTGGACAGCTCGACCACCTGCTTCGAGGGACCCTCGGGAGTTGCTGGCTACCTTCGGACCCTAGGATCCGCGTGAGACGAGCAACACAGAGGACCATCGGATGGGTAAGAAAAAACAGGAGATGAGCGAATGAGTGAGTGAGTGAGACGGGGGCCGGCAGCTCGGACCCCCAAAGCGAGAGGGACCCGCTAGTACCCGCGTTTCTGGACTCCTGCGAAGGGGCCGGCCGGGAACAGGGGGAAGCGAATGGAATAGAGGAGCGACTGAGGCGTCTCCTTAGAAGTAAAGCAGGCCCTCCTCCAAGCGTGTGGAGGTGCCCTATGGGCAAAGTAAGTCCCTGGCAATCAGGGCAAGGGGAATATCCCCAGCAGGGCAGGTGGGATGTGGAGGTCCCAGAGGACATGTCCCCGGCGCCGGCAGGATGGGATAGGACGGCAGGTGGGATGTCCCTGGCAGGTAGGGCAGGGTGTCCTAGCAGGCAGGAGTGGCATGTACCTGGCAGGTAGAGGGCATGTACCTGGCAGACAGAGAGCATGTCCCCGACAGGCAAAAGGCATGTCCCCGCCAGGCAGGACAGGACAACAGGGCAGGTGGGATGTCCAAGCAGGCAGGAGCGTCATGTCCCCACCGGGCAGAGGGCATGTCCCTGCCAGGCAGGACAGGATAACAGGGCATGTAGGGCGGGATGTCCTAGCAAGCAGGACCAGCAAGTCCCGCCAGGCAGAGGGCATGTCCCCAGCAGGCAGGACAGGATAACAGGGCAGGTAGGATGTCCATGGCAGGCATGGATGGAGGTCCCCGTCAGAGCAGATACGGGAATGTCACTGGAAGGCAGGGCAGGATGTCCCCGTCAGAGCAGGCACTAACCCGAGTAAGCAGAAAGGCAGGAAGGCAAGCAAGCTAAGCCTAGTAGGGTCAGGCAAGGGGGCTTGGCCGGAGTTCGAGTGTAAGGCTCGGCAGGACGTTCGACCTTACCTCGGCAGGGAGACCAAGCTTCCCAAGCCTAGAAGTAGGGTCAGGCAAGGGGGCTTGGCCGGAGTTCGAGTGTAAGGCTCGGCAGGACGTTCGACCTTACCTCGGCAGGGAGACCAAGCTTCCCAAGCCTAGTAGGAGAGTCAGGCAAGGGGGCTTGGCCGGAGTTCGAGTGTAAGGCTCGGCAGGACATTTGACCTTACCTCGTCAGGGAGACCAAGCTTCCCAAGCCTAGAAGTAGGGTCAGGCAAGGGGGCTTGGCCGGAGTTCGAGTGTAAGGCTCGGCAGGACATTCGACCTTACCTCGGCAGGGAGACCAAGCTTCCCAAGCCTAGTAGGGTCAGGCAAGGGGGCTTGGCCGGAGTTCGAGTGTAAGGCTCGGCAGGACATTTGACCTTACCTTGGCAGGGAGACCAAGCTTCCCAAGCCTAGAAGTAGGGTCAGGCAAGGGGGCTTGGCCGGAGTTCGAGTGTAAGGCTCGGCAGGACATTTGACCTTACCTCGGCAGGGAGACCAAGCTTCCCAAGCCTAGTAGGAGAATCAGGCAAGGGGGCTTGGCTGGAGTTCGAGTGTAAGGCTCGGCAGGACATTCGACCTTACCTCGGCAGGGAGACCAAGCTTCCCAAGCCTAGTAGGGTCAGGCAAGGGGGCTTGGCCGGAGTTCAAGTGTAAGGCTCGGCAGGACGTTCGACCTTACCTTGGCAGGGAGACCAAGCTTCCCAAGCCTAGTAGGGTCAGGCAAGGGGGCTTGGCCGGAGTTCGAGTGTAAGGCTCGGCAGGACGTTCGACCTTACCTCGGCAGGGAGACCAAGCTTCCCAAGCCTAGAAGTAGGGTCAGGCAAGGGGGCTTGGCCGGAGTTCGAGTGTAAGGCTCGGCAGGACGTTCGACCTTACCTCGGCAGGGAGACCAAGCTTCCCAAGCCTAGTAGGAGAGTCAGGCAAGGGGGCTTGGCTGGAGTTCGAGTGTAAGGCTCGGCAGGACATTCGACCTTACCTCGGCAGGGAGACCAAGCTTCCCAAGCCTAGTAAGAAGGTTAGGCAAAAGGCCAAGTAAGAGTTTGGGCAGGACTTAGCAGGGGTACAAGCCTAGAAAGTCCATCAAGAATTTCAAAACTTAGGCCAAAGAGAAAAAGAACAGAAGACAATAGACGAGATTGTGACTAGTGATTGTCCTGGCCAAGAGACAATGTAAAATGCCAAGAGGGTAGGACCAAGAGTGGGAATTTAGTTAAAAGAGATTAAGTCTAGTCAAGTGATTCAAAATACGAAGTTGGGAGGGGCCAGATGAGCTTTAGCTGCCTGTCAGTATATTCCATTTTAGATAGAAGCATCATTTAAGGTATATATTATTTAAGGTTTTTGTTTTTGAGGCCTGAAAATGGGAAGAGGTTATAGTAAAGGAGCAAATCCTTCCAAAGCAAAGAGAATTCCCCCTAACAGCCCCTTGGGGCAACTGTTAGACTAATGGGATTCTTGGGAGATCATGAAGGATCTAGACAAGAGTAAGATGATACATTACAGTATAGGAAGTATGGCCGAAGTTAGAATTACGGGGAGAGTGGTCGTGGTATGGAACCCAAGATCAGTGGATGTGTAATCAGAAGAGAGGGCCTTGATATAGAACAACTATCTCATGCAGCTTGCTGGCTGGAGAATTCTATAAATAATGAGACTGTGAGAATATGCAAGTTACAAAGAAATAGAGAGGAAGACAAAGGGAATAGAGAGGGGGAGACTAGAAAAATAAAGGAATGGGACCCCCTCGATTGCCTGTCCCCTTCTGCTCCTGTTACTTCCCCAACAGTTTCCCCAGTTGGTCCTTCAGCCCCTCCTATTAAGTCCCTGATTCCTTTCCCCTGTTTTCCCACCTCTGTTTCATCGTCCCTTCCCTTAGTTTCCTCAACCATCTCCCCAACTCCCTCTTCCCCTTCTCCAGCTGGAGTTTCCTTGCCTCCTCCCACTTGGGAGCTGAGGCCACCTTTGCCCAGGGTTGGTTCATCACCTGGCATGCCCCCTGGCCTCCAGTGTCTCTCTCCACTACTATTTCCCTGCTTGGTGCCTTAGAAAAAGGGCCGTATTGTAGCACCCGATCCAAAGCACCAAGGGTGGAGGGGCTCTTTCCCCTTAGAGGGGTTCCTATGGGTAGAGCAGCTGGGGGAGTTAGGTTTGTGGATGCACCTTTGGCAGCTTCTGAAGTCTGGGGATTTGGGAAAGAGCTAAGAAATTTAGTGGAAGACCCCGTTGGAATATCTAGCCAGTTGGACCAGTTTCTAGGGCTGAGTATTTGTACCTGGGGAGACCTGAGCTATTCTAAGCATTCTGTTCTTTCTGAGAAAGGTCCAAATGATCTGAGCAGCAGGGGTGAAGATATGGGAAAGAGAGGGTGGATTGGGGCCCCCAGGGAACCAGGGGATGCCCTTGGTGGACCCCAACTGGAGTCCCAGCCAACAAGAAGGTAGGCAAAACATGAGAGACTATAGGTCCCTCATGATAAGAGGGATCAAAGAGTATCCCTAGGGGAAGCAACACGAAATTGGCCTTTGATGGTACTCAGGAGAAGGATGAGACCCCGGCAATTTGGCTTAACCAACTAAAACGAAATTTCCAGTTATATTCAAATATAGACCCAGATAGCCCAGAGGGTCAAGTCCTCTTAAAGGTCTAGTTTGCCACCAAATCCTGACCTGATATTAGACAAAAACCAGAAAAGATAGAGGACTGGCAAGCAAAGAACATCAATGAGTTGCTCAAAGAAGCCCTAAGAATGTATTTAAGTGGGAAAGTAATCACAGCAGCAGCAGCTATCCTGATAAAAGAAGCCCAAAAATTGATCCTGCAAGGGAAAATTAAAGTACAAACATATACTAGTGATCGTAGATCACCTCACTCACTGGGTGGAGGCTTTCCCAACCAAAAAGGAAACTGCAGGAAGTTGCAAGAATAATCTTAGAAAACATCATACCACGATATGGGCTAGTCAATAACATTGACTTGGACCAAGGTCCACATTTTGTCGCTCAAACTTTACATCAAGTAACAAAAGCCCTGGGGATAAGGTGGAGGTTGCACACCCCATGGCATCCTCAAAACTCTAGAAGGGTGGAAAGGATGAATAGAACTCTTAAAAATGTGTTAACTAAATTAATTGAAGAAACAAAGATGAATTGGCTCAGGTGTTTACCTCTCACTCTCTTGCGCATCAGAACCAGACCTTGGTCTGACATAGGGGTCTCTCCCTATGAAATAATGTTTGGACTCCCTTTTTTTTTGATCACCCCTTTCAGTACAGCAGATTATCTGGAAGGGGAGGCAGCAACTCAGAAATATTTAGAGGTCATAGGAAAATCCCTAGAAGGCCTCCGAAAGAAGGGGTATCTCTCCCAAACTTCCCCTCTGGACGCCAATGCCCACATCAGTCCTGGGAATTGGGTGTTGATAAAGTCCTGGTACACTACCACTCCATTAACCCCCAAATTCGAAGGACCTTTACAGGTACTACTCACCACACACACTGCGGTACGGACCCAAGAAAAAGGCTGGACCCACGTCACCAGAGTTAAAGGACCAGTGCCACCCCCAGACGCCAGACCAGACCCAACAGTGTCACCCGCCTCCTCTTGTGCATGGACAGTAATTAAGAAACCAGAGGACTTAAAATTAACTTTAAAGAAGACTTGCTAGAGGCTGATATACAGTAAGGTGCTAATAACTGTTTCTGAGTTAAAGTACCATAGAAAAGGTTTAAGTACTTGGTAATTGTTTAATAAGACTAAGTGTCCTTTAGCCAAAGGAGTTACCTAAAAAAAACTTGGTTTCTAAAGAACACTGGAATTACCCTCAGGCCTGAGTAAAAGCATACAAATGCCAAAAGAAGTTAGCCCTCAAAAGCCAAAGACTGTAAGTTGATGCGGGCTTAACCCCGATCAAAGAAGTAGAGGAGGGATTTGTTTTGAACAGTTTCCAGGTGTTCCCCAGAGACGCGGGCAGGGCTTTCCTAGTTCCCATGGCAACACTAAAAGAAAACTACTAACTCTAGCTAAGTACCGATATTGAAATGCTAATTAGCTAATTGCTCTGTTTGTTTTTTCTAAACTACCTGGCCTCCCACCCCTCCACGCTGCCATTCTGGGACTAACATGCAAATAACAACCCCTTAGGATCATGGGAGTATTTTTAGGAGATAAAAATGAATATAAATCAAAAACTGAACACAATAGAGGAGTCTAGATAAATGCCCTAGCTGAGGAAGAGGGAAACACATCCCCTGACTGGCTTTTAACCATTGCCATCACCTAAGAAAGAACAGACTATATTAGGCTCTGAGAAGCAGGGAGATAGAGACAGAGAGCCCTGGTGCTGCCACCATGGAAGGAGCGGGGACAGCTGCTGCTCGGAACTCCAGTGACCGGCTCTGCACGCCGCCTTCCTTCCGGCTGCCTGGGAAAGCTACAACCGCGGGGGCGAGCTCTGCGTCGAGCCCCCTGCCCAGCTGATCTTTTTAATAAAGAGCGAACATTAATAAAGGCATTAGCCCTGTTCATTTCCGTTGGAACAAACATGGGAGCAACTTCATTAAAAAAACAGTTATAGAGAGGTTATTGAAGCAAAAGTAGCCCTAGCCCTGGTAAGGCTTATGAGCTCCAGCATGGCAATGCATTAACAAGTCTTTATGGCTTCCAGGCCAGAGCTGGCTTCCATTCAGACAGCTCAGTGTTGACTGTCTGCACCCGTCTGTGCAGACAAAGCCTCGGCTGCTTTCTCTGGCTCGTCCTGCTTAGGCTGGTTTTGATGCTCCCCAAAGAAAACACACTAAAGCCATTAGAAGTATTTATGTGTGCTCTCCTAAGGCCCAAAAAGCTAAGTGCTGGTGGTCAGCAGGACTTCCATTTCTTTTCTTGTGGAAAAGACTTTGCTAAGTAATCAGATCATAAGCTGAGTGCTCATTCAATTACATAGCACACAGAAGCAAGAAATTACCAGTGACTGATAAAGGCTCAATATTAGCTTTACTAAAGAATGTGCCATCTAGCTGAATTTCACTTACAAATTGAATTGACTACACTTTTTAACTCACTGTATGCATAGCTCAGGGTTGGTCTGGAAGCAGTAGTCAGAACTGAGTGTGACACAAATCAGCCCCATGATGAGACATGCTTCCTAATAAAAGCAGCACATTTTTTCCAGTTCTAAAATTTAAGGAAAAATCAATGATATTTATTTTATCAAGAAGACTCATCACCATGTGCTGCTATCACACCATGTCTGAACAGCAACAGAATATTCCTTGGTCTTGCGTAATCACCATCCCTTATGGAAGTGTTCACTAATGCTAAACCTGCTTCTTCATCTAAGAACCATAGAGACTAGCAAAAGTTATCCTTGGCTTTCTTCAGTGGAAAGACTAGCCAATATTCATAAGTTTTCAGATATCTATGTCTAGCATGTAAAATGTTTACATAAACCCCTTGACAAAAATCACAGTATACAGTTTTGCTTTTCTGGCACAACAGAGCACTTCAAAGCAAGGATAAATCTTGCCCAACCATTAGATAACATTTTTACACAGCCTGGTCTGAAATGCTTTTATAGATTTTCATATAGTAAACGTCCAAAGCCCCCACTGGCTTTCACTCTAAGATGCTATTTTACATTTTTGTGCCAAATATGCCCAGCATAAGCACAGAAGAGGACAGCTTAAGTATTATTTTAAGAAAAGCCCCAACTATTGGAACAATAACTACAAAGCAGATTTTAATTATAAATTTAAGTCATTCACATACATTTGTACTCTCTTGTCCCCTGAGAAGAAAATAAAAATGAGCAACAGGTCTTTTTTTTCAGGTCAGTTTATGAAATTCCAGAAAATATTCAGATACTATTGTAAAAAAAGTCATAACCCCCCCCCCCCCCCCCCAGATAACACAATAGGATTGCCAATGCTTAAAGCTATATGTAATAAACATAATATTAAATTCCAGTGGTCCATGCTCCCATTGAGTCTATAATTTCACACCTCCCAAACAGCTGCATAAAATAAGGAGATCTCCTGTTACAGTGTGCTTGGGCTATACTTTCCTCCCTTTCGGGGACCCCTGTGACTGGAATCAGATAAACAGTGTCCCTTCCTTCCTGCTCCCCTGGGGTTGGCGGAGAGCCAGAAAGCCCTCCCTGTCCAGAGACTAGATAAGGCCATGACCCTTCCTGTTTGGTCTCTCTTTTCCCCTCCATCTCATGGATTAAACAAGCTTGGAGAACCACATCGGGAATTGGAGCCTCTTTTATACCTGTGCCCATCTCCTCCTGTGCCTTCCCGTATATCTGGGCTGGCCTGGTGATTCAGGGGGTTGAGAGGGTAGACTCGTAAATCTCCATTTGTTATGATGCTAAATAATTTTGGATACAGTCAGATGAAAGATACAATGTCAAGATACTCTATTTCTGTGTGGCCAGTTTCTAGTTCACTGCTTTTGATGTCAGTTTCAAATATGGTTTTGTTTATTGGAAGATTTTTGTTATAGTATTTTACACTGATCTCATGACCTCCCTTGATCTCCCGGAATCCCATATAGCAGCAGGAAGTGGGTAACTGAGCAAGCAACTACTGCACAGAACCTTGAACATAACACTTTAAAGCAGTAAACTTCACAGGGATTCTGTCTTTCCAAGAAGAATTAAGACAGAGTGTCTTCTCAGCTGTGGTTTCTAAAAACTTTGTGATCTTTGATACAAGAATAGGGGGCTAACCTCATTATCTTTCAAAATTCCTAGACACATAATTGCATCTTTCTGGCCTACATTTCTCTGGCAGATGAAATTGGATTTAGTAATGTTTCTCATTGACAAAGGCAAATGCCTTTGAGCTTCAGTTGCTCTGAAGTGTAAAATATTGCTTTGTTTTGCTTCAAAGGCATTTCTATCATGGGAAAACTATCACTTTATGACCCTTCTGTATGTTGCAGGAGTGATGGGATATTAAAAGATTCTGATAGCCAAAGGAAAAGGTATTAAGGAATATACCAGCATTAATAAAATAGTGAGTGGTGTTTTAAACCTTCCCTTATATCAAAGCTCCTAATGTGAGATTGAAATCTATAGAACACACAGTGCATGAGGAGACTGCCAATATTTCTCAGCTTACCATACAAGGAATGGAAGTTCTAAAAATTCAAATATACGACAATTACACTACATGAAATTTTCCTTCACTGCTGGAAATTGGGTCCAAAATACCTTACGGCATATACCCCAAAACTACGCATCCAGATTTCAAGTCTCAGAAGAAAAACCTGCTAGCACAATTGAACTTCAGTAGATTAGAAAAACAGGTCTATGAAGTGCAGAACTAATGAGACCTGATTTCCTTTGGGTTGTGCCTAATGGACAGATCCCCTAATGTCCAAAAAGGTGCAGACTCTTGTTTTCCAACACTGAAGTTCTCACTCTCCAGTCTGGATTTGCTTTCAACATTTCTCTCCCCAAACAGACTGAGGGAGGAGGAGAATGGGGGAAAGCACGATAACAGAATCTTTTTTTCCCATATCCAGCTGCCTATTTTCTGGCTACTAACAGTACATGTATGTCACTCTTGATAGAATTTTACCAAGAAAGATTATCAGGTGGTAGGAGCAGGATAGACAGACATCATGTAAGCCTCATTTAACTAAAAGAGAAGTCAAACTTCATCCATGTCCTTGTATTTCCAGCCAAATCTTTCCAAAGTCTTCTACTTGATGCTGGCCTACCTTAACCACTGCTTCTGTTTAGAAAGCCATTCTTTATCATACTGATCACAGCATCATGATCCAAGAGTGTGCAAGGAAACAGCCACTTCAAGACGTAAACGTGTTTGCTTATGCAAAACTACTAATGAGACAAGACAGCTAAACTGCATTCATGCCAGTTGATAAAGGGGTTTTTCTACCTGACTTTGGGTAAAAACATCTTGTTAACTTCAATTTACAGAGGGTTTTTCTGCTTTCTTTCAAATGCCTGTGCATCAGGTATTTTTCCTCCTCTCTCTTTCCCTTGCTTTATATTCCTGTCAGCATTTGATAGTCTTTGTTTAGGTAAGTTCTCTTGTTCTGGGGAAATGCAATTCCTTCATCACTTTAAAAACAAGGCAGCAACAATGGAAGATCTCATCAGACTTTTAAATGTGGAAGCTCAAAAGCAGGTTAATCACAAAGAAAGAATAAAATATATTCTGCGAAAATAATGCTTGAAATTAACTATAATGAAACGGAACAGCTTTTTGTTTCAATTACATTTTGCTAGAGCAGAAGCAAGTTTCAGTCTGGGAATCCTCCTCTTCCCTGTGATTACTTGGCTTCATCCTATCAATCATGATTATATTCCTGGTACAATAATTATAGTTTTTAATAAATTTTCAAACATTGCTCAGTGGACTGTGAAGTGCATTTGAAGCCCATCATAAGAGAAGTTTTACTGAAAGCAACTAAAAACTAATGTTTTTTGCAGAATGGGAGGAGAAGGGATTATATACAGGAATGGCAGATCAGCTTCTTATCAGGCTTTACCATTAATTCAGTACAGCATTGAAATAATTATAAATGTGCACTTGACAAACTGAAATGTAAATTAGTTCTTAGTTGATTACTTCAGTTGCCTTAACAACAGAAGCTCTCCCAGCATTTAGAGGGAATAAATTTTATTTTCCCAAACACACAAGAAAAAAAATTTCTTTTGCAAAGCATCCTTGTTATAATTTGATAATGTGACCTTGCACAGTAAAACAACAACTCAATGATTGTGTCCAGCCTTTCTCTGCTCCAGCACTGATGCTTTAAAGCAGCTTCTGTCTTGATGCTCTTAAATAACATAGCTTCACATTGCCTGAGTGAGGCAGTAAGCTCCAGCACACAAACAGTGTACCTGAGTGTTTTTTTGTGTAAAGACCACTTCATGTCTCTGTTTCTGAATAAAGTATGTGTAAGAATAATTTTTACCATGCTAGGAGATCAGAAAAATAATCAGCAGAACCAGCACAAAAATGTTAGTAAGTCCTTATCACAAACAAAGTTTTCTACAGTGAAATTTTAGCCACTTAAGTCAGTGACAAAACCATTATCATTTTCTATTGGAACAGAATTTCTTCCTTACAAGTCAAGTAAGTAGAAACAGCAGCACATTGTCTAAAAAGCAGCAGAAACTGTACAGCAACAATTTCTGTTATTTGGGAGCAGGCCCTCAGAGAAGTTTCCTGTTTGAAATAGTATGTTTATTTTTTTTTCAGGTTTGTCACATATACTGGTTATGTCTTGTTCTCTTAGGATTTTGTTAGTAATCAAAACTTCTCTCTTTAAGAGATTTATTGCCCTCTCCCAGTTTCAAAGTACCACCAAGACAGAAATGTCTGGCAGGAGAAATTACTGCCAGAACAGTGCCAACATATTAAAGCATTTATTTAAAAGATGTAGCTACCGGGACCTTTTCCATCATTTCAGTGTTTCAGACATAGGATATACTGTAACTAATATAGAAGGATTGGAGCAAATCGTTGTCATTGAACTTTGCAGTGACTGACACTCCAGTAAAAAAAAAAAACACCTTCAGCACTTCTAATTGGGTATCCAACCTTATGAATCAAGTAGGCTCCAAGGGCCTAGGCATATCCACAGAGTTATCATCCCCCTTGTACTGGGTCTGCTCCACATGTTCTTAGTAATCATCAATGTTTAATTTAACAGATGGTTGGAATCTGTCCAATTCATCTTACGACATAGAAAGTATGGCTATATAATTTCCAACGTTGAATTAAAAGTAGGAATCCAACACCAAGTGATGTTGCTTATTCAGAATAAGTTAATCTATCATTTCTACAGCTTTCTGAGTCTCTCTGATCTGAAATGTTTGAGGTAATTTTATGTTTTAGGTATTACTGTTTTTTCTTGTAATTTAAGAGGTAAAACCAGAGGTGCATATTAAAAAGTTATTAACCCTGCAATGAAGTATTTTATATAAAAGTTAGATTTGTGTACCCTGTTATTTGTACTAATAGTCCCTTGAATGAAGCAGAAAAACTAATTAGCTTTATTTATACAGTCCCACTATAGCACTTTACAGCCAGCTGGAAGGAACAAATCACTGCTCTCTACAGACGGTACTCTTTGCAATGAATATAGCAGGGCAAGTAGGGACAAGAACCAATGGTAGGAGTGGGGTTATGGGAAGATTAAGGTTAAGGAAGTTTGAAAGATGATCTCTTCATCTTGTCACTTCCTGAGATTCTAAGCAGGGAACAGTCAAGATGAGTATGTCAGTTTGGGATTTGTCAAAAAATGCAGTCATGAAGTCCCTTTCAACACAAATTTCTAGGAGCCCAAATATCAGTTGGTATTTCTACAATAAGAACTAAAATGGGGATTTCCTCTGTGCTTTTTCTTTAGATGTTAGTGAGTTGTTACAGCTACTTTATAATTTTGAAGGTAGAAAAAAACCCAAACCAACAGAAAACATGTTTTTGAACCCTCTAGCAAATGAGGACAGTAAGTTCAGCAAGGGTCTGAGCTACTGCATAGTTTTGCAAGGTAATGCTTGATTTAAAAAAAAAACCCTTTTGTATTGGTACACTTTGATTATAAATGCTTTCAGGATGGTTTGGTCCAGTTTTGCTATAGTTTTGTATTTTGTATACCTTAGGCCTAATGAGGTTGCTGGGATTCCACCTCTACAAAGAAAAAAATTCATATCATCAGTATAGGTGGTCCTTTTCATATTATACTTTTTAATAAGATGAGTGAAATCCATGCAGGATTGTCAGCTTATCTCTCCTGTCTCACTCCCTGGCCATTCTCTGGGGAACTATCAAGGTCCAGACTGCTTCTCCCAGCTCAGCTTCTCCCTATGGTCAATGAACACTTGTTGACTCTCTAGAGGTATTTACAGTAGAAATTATGAAAGTCATTTGCAGTGTGTGTATAATCTTTCTATGCATACCCTGCTTAGAGATCAACTCTTCACAAACATGCAACAAGCTATCAGCTAATGCAATCAGAGAACCCAAGCACACCCACACACACCACATCTTCCTACTTTGTGTGCCAGAGTGCTGCGACAGTTCAAAAGATGCAGGAAAAAGAAAATTTTCTGATGTAATTCTGGTACATTCCATAATGATGGCCAGTAGCCATTTTTAAGACTTAGTGTATTATATTCTAGGTGTTCCAGGGATGACCACCGTTTGGTTTATGTGTTTTTATTTCAGAAACAGACTCGATATTGAGACTCAGATGGGCTCACCTGGTTTCAGAATTAGAAAAATTATGGTAAATGTAATGTAATTTATAGCTACAAGCTGTAGCTGGCATGATCACAGAGTGAAGATCCTGCTTCATAATTTTGTGCCTCTTCCAGGGAGAAGTGAGATATGTTTCCTTACCTTCACTTGGGGTTACCTGGGCCCAGGTGCATGCATCAGTTTTATGTGGAACTCTGAGGGTTTTGTATAGCTAATTACTTATTTATATGGAACAAAGCTAGAAAAGTAACTAAATATAACCCCAAAATTTCTCTTTCCTTATTCTTATTCCTAATCTCCCCTCAGAAGAAGACAAATATTGAAAAGACGATCTGTTTGATCGTCTTACCTTTAATAAGTAATTTTTCAGTAAATTTGAAAATCCTATACCTTACATTATAAATTGGAGGTTAAAGCTGAAATTATGATGAAAACAACAAGGTAAGCAAATAGCAAAGCACAACAGAACTCCAGTAAATATTATCACAATGATCAGTATAAAAAGTATTTGAGCAACAAATCTGTTCACAAATCTTAGTAATCCTATTTGCAGGGGATTCCTTATCTTTCCAAAATCATGATCTTCGCTGAGTTAAACAAAAATCTACTTTTATATGGTCACCTCTAATTGACATTTATGTATCACTCACTACTGAGAGTCCACAAAAATCCTAAACAGTACCCATCTCATTTCATATGGCTTTTTTTTCTTCTTTCTATGTCAGAGAGGAAGTTTTCATATCAACCAGAATAAACATTACAGTAAATAACTGATTTAGAATAAATTGGATAAATATCTGCAGAACTGACAGAAGAATATCAGGCTGTGATGGTGCCAGTGGGACACACATATGTTCACATGTATACAAAGTGCATCTTTAGCATGATGAAGTGCAAAACCCATCAACCGGATATCAATTTATTCTTAGAATGCTGAGGTCAATTGTAAGTAACCAAACCAAACCAAATTTTATTTCTTTTTGGTTTTAGCTAAAAAGCATAAAACTGATGTAGAAGCTCAAGGAAAGCTCTCACTTTTGGTTCAGGGAAAGTTGTTCCTTTTCTGGTCTCTAAATAATTCATAAAACTAACATAGGGGATGAGGGAAATGATTTTCAATGCAAGAATATCTAAAGACTCTTTCAATTAATGAGAACTATCAGGAGACATATTCCATTAAAAAAAAAATCAAGAAACAGAAGTTTACAGTTATATAGCTAAAAGATTAATTGTCACTAAACTTCATAAAAAATGGCATTTTGGAGGAAGGAATAGTAATTAAAATAATAGATTTTAATGACAGAGCCACTACACTATATCTATTAATTTTAAGGCATAAGTGCCATACATTGAGCTCTATTGCTATTAATTGTATGTTTAGTTTTTTTAAAAAACATTGTTAAAGTCTTTCATTAAGGAAAAGGACATTAAGGCTATGAAATGATGATGATTAAAAAAAAAAAAAAGGAGTTCTATTCTACCATCTTACATCGTCACGTTGTCATATCAAAACGTTCTCTATCACGACAGGAAAAGCAATGCTATATTCCAGAAACTGTGGGTGTGCAGAAATGAATCGCTCTGGCAATAATTTGCTTTGCATATCAGTATAAACCAGAAGAGGGAACTGATTTAATATAAGGAGCAATATACTGAATTATACACTCAGTTACTGTGAGAAACTTATGGTTGCGATTGCAACAAACATGACCAAATAATAAAGAAATCAATTCTATGAAAAGCTAATTTCTTATTGTCATAAAAAAAACTACTGGGCATGTAGGATCATCTGTTTTTAAGAAAATTGGAGAAAAAATATTTCTCCAGAAGAGGATAAAAAATGCTTTGCTGACAGGAGAAAAAAAATCTAGAGAAGAACCAATAAAGACTCTCAAACAATCACTGCTTCCCAGGATTATCTGTTGCAGCAATCTGCACTGTTACAATACTGTTATACTGTAAACAATAACACTGCTGCACTGTATTATTGGGTTGAAAAATCTGTTCACCTGGGTTAAATACTTACTGAAATCAAAACTGAGCTCAAGTTTAGCCATCAAAGCTTAATTTCTACCTAGATCTAAACAGAACCTGTAACTTAAACTATTGAAACTCTGCATGAGAGAAAAACCAAAAATATTCATGTAGGAATAGAATGTCATCAACTAA
Source organism: Vidua macroura (assembly GCF_024509145.1). NCBI lineage: Eukaryota > Metazoa > Chordata > Aves > Passeriformes > Viduidae > Vidua > Vidua macroura. The sequence goes on from NC_071575.1 coordinate 33,583,243, forward strand.
AAGACCAGTGATGCAAGGAAAGACAGGCTCACACACAGCTCTATGAAATGAAGAAAACTCCACATCATCTCACAACATGGCTTTCACACCCGTTTCTTCAAAAGGAAATCTCAGATGTTTTTAAAACATAAATCTGTGGTTAAATGCACATAAACGGATAGAAATTTGTATGTATGAACAATTTAATTTCCAGCCTTACACATAAATACCTTTAATCTCAATAAATTTAGTAAGTAGAACTAGGCTTTGTTACCGAAACTATATACAAAATAATGAGTGTACAACAAGAGTAGATGATTTAATCTATTTCATCTTTCTAGAAGGTTTAAGGAATAGTAATTACACCACCTTTTATGTGGTGTTTTTGCCCTTCTGAAATGCTTCCTCATATGTAACCTTCAAAGCTGTCCAGCTCTAGAACTGTGATACCAAAAAGAAAGTGTGGTAAAAAACTGTGGTAAAGAGAGTGCACAACAACAGGGTAAATAAGATAAAGAATTTATTTAAGAGAAGGGAGAAACATTGACTTGAAATGTGAATAAAAGTTCAACTTTAAATGTCTTCCAATCAAGTGGCATAACTTGAGTCATGCATTCAGTCTTTCTTGGGTATCATGGTTTAACCCCTGCCAGCAAATAAGCTATCAGTGCTCAGAGCTCACTCACTCTTTCCTGGTGGGATGGAGGAGAGAATTGGAATGATACAAGTAATAAAGATCATAGGCTGATTTAGGAAAGACTTAGTAATTAAAATTTAAATAAATGTAATACCGGAAAGAAAATTAATAATAATAATAATAATAATAATAATAATAATAATAATAATAATAATAATAATAATAATAATGGAATATTACAAAACCATGAGAAAAATAAAGCCCAAGAAACAGAAGTGATACAAGTGAAAAACAATTGCTCAACACCAAACAACCGATACCCAGATGGTTCCCAAGCAACAGCTGCCCCCTGCCAAACTCCACCCCAGTTTTTTTGCTGAATATGAAACCATATGGTCTGGAATATCCCCATGGTCAGCTGTCCTGGCTGTGTCCCCTCCCAGCTCCTTGTGCACCCCCAGCCCCCTCACTGGTTTGGTGGTGTGAGAAGCACAAAAGGCCTTGACACGGCATAAGCACTGCTCAGCAATAGCTAAAACATCCCTGTGACATTTTCCAGCTCAAATCTGAAACAAAGCACCATTCTAGCTACTGTGAAGAAAATTAACGCTATCCCAGGCAAAACCAGAACAATGGGGAATATTTTTTTATGTCCTGAACTTTATAATACTATGTTCCAAGGCCAGCTTTTCCTGTTGGCAATGTTTGGTTTCAATTTATTATTATAACAGAAGAACTTACAACTTTTTACAAGTCTGTATAGATTTGGGGTTTTGTTTTGCAGCATTAAAAAAAAAATTACTGATGGATATGCTTTTCCACAATTTATCCTAGAATAACTCGATTTCAGGGCTCCTTCTTTGCTCTGTCCCTCTGATGGTTTACTAATTTCCCCCAAAATGTCTGCCTCTGGTCCCAGCCTCTCTCATAACCACCCTGCACACATCAGATGTATTCTTTTCCTCTAACCACATTCTTTCAATCACACTGCTGAATCTCAGGGAGATTAAATGGTCAGTATCTGTGTGAAACGAGGCAGGGACTTTTCAAATTGCAGGATCAGTTTACCTAAGGGAGCCTATCTGATTGTAATTCAGCTACTGGTGCCTGTTATCAGATGTGAACTGGAAGCAGTTCTCCCATGCTACCTGCATTCACCTCTGTCAGGCAGAACTGCTATGGGAATGCAGAGTGCCAAGCCAGATCCAAACGAGCTGGTATACTTACACAGAATAATTCAGTGCCTTACCTTTATCCTAGCTGAAATCCCAGAAGTGATACAGCCATCCATACCAGCTGGAGAGACCAAGTTCAGATGGGTCTGTGAAAGCAGGACTAAAAAAATCACCAGAGAGTTGTCACATGCCTTCATCAGAAATGGAGATGTAGCATGTATCTGTTGCCTGAAAGTGTGATTCTTGGAAGAACAAAAACATTGGAAGCACAGCACAAGGCAGACAGAACGGGATCTCACACAGAAGAACGCAGGGCTAAGGTGCCAGAGCAGGAGCTCAAGCCCATGCTTAGACTCTATTTCTGGAAGAAACAAGTGACACAGCTCAGATGATTCTTTGCATACTCTGCCTTCATCATCTGCTATTTATCAACACCTCCTCATGCAAGGAATGCCTGAAGGTATGACCTTCAATAAAACTAAGGCATGACAGGTGAACTTGCAAGTCAGTGACCAAAAGACTGCTCTGCTCATGCCCATGCACGTTTTTCAATCATAGAGCAAGCTCAGGACCTGAATGCAACAGAACTAGGAAGATAAAAGAATATTAGAGCTACACTGAGCCAAGAAGGCTCTCTCCATAGAAGATTAAAAGACAGCCAAAAGGCAAAAGGACCATGTTTATTCATAACATCTCTGCTCAGGAAGGCAGAAGATTTGAAACTCATCATATGACATCGCAGCATGACAAAAAGGTGACCTCATACATGCAAAAGACCTTGTACGTAGGCAGAATATTCTCTTCAGCTTTTGTAACTGATTACATTTTAGCAACATTTTTACTGACATCATGTTTGTATGGTAATATAAAAGTATTTTGTAAATATATTAATCAGCTTTTATTCCTACAGAGTTTAGGTACAATAATCAAATATGATAATTATCACATCCCTTTGGTTAGATTTAGCAAGTATAAATATTAAAAAATGCTTTCAGGGAACCTTTTGGAAATATCCACTGAAGTCTAATTGCAATAGAGTATAGAAGAAAGTCAAATGTGACAGGTTGTATTTTGCTTATATTATACAGTACTCCCATACATTAAAAAATCAAGATTACTCATTAAATTAGAACAATTTAAAAACCCAAAGTGCTGTTACAGTAACACAAAGGAATACACAGGATATTAGTTATCAATGCTTTATTATTGAAAACAAAATTGAAATTCTTTTATCTGGCACATAAACAATTATTTCTACAAAAAGGAAAGCCTACAAATCTGATAATTTATACAAATAACAGTTTTTCAAAAATAAAATTTTAATTTAGTAAACTTGTCTTGTGCTCTTTTTTTTTTTTTTTTTAGCACTGTCTGCAATAATCCACCACAAATCCCTGAGCAGAGAGACGTATTTTAAACATGTTTTAAATTTATCCCAAAAGAAGAGAGTTATCAAGCCCAGACTTATATTTAAAAAATGTATTCAGGGACATTCTTGGTAAATTTACAGAAGTCCTTCCTTTTTTTTTTTTTTTTTTTTAAAGAAACAAACAAAACCAGTCATCAATTTAAGCATGACATCGTATCACAGGAGTGCTCCCCTCTTCCCCCTTTTGTGCAATGAATAACAATTACCAAACAAGAATAAGTACGCATTGAAGGAGACAAATAATGGTTAAGGTGAATGGTTAAGACCAAGAAGCCATCGAAGTTTGATGGCTGTTGAGCAAATAAAGCTGCAGGATACCACAGTTCTATACCAAGCTCAGGTACAGTTACTATCTATTTCTATATCTTTTCCAAGAAAGTCAGCAAAGCAGGAGAATAAGTTCAAGCTACCATTGTATTCTAACACTGGTTTCAATGATCAAGTAGAAATTCAACTTTTGATCCTTCAATTTTGCTTTTCCAGCAAGAACATTATTTGAGAAAAACTTGACACACTCCATAAAACCAAACAAACTTGCCCCTCTGGCCCTTCTGGTGGGCCAGTTGTAAACTTAGCAACTGATAGTATTTTAGTGAGCAAGAGGAAAGAAAAGGAAATACACATAACTACAGTTTTTCTACTATACTGACTTTGAATCTATTTTAATACAGAATTAAAATCCAAGTGTAAGGGTAGAATGACCAAGAAGGTAGAGTATAACTCAAGTGTTCCCTTTTCCATTTGGTACATACACTAACCACAAAACAAATGCAAGTAAAACCAAATAAAGGAAATAGCAACACTTAGAGACTGTTGTGTTAATGGCAGGTAACATTGCTGCAGTCAAGTAATAAATAAATAAATACAGCAAGGTGTTCTTCTCTACATTTTTGTTGGAATGGTGCTCAATAGTTAAAAAGGAATACATAAACTAAAAACCCCAAACCCCTTTTCAGTAATAAAGAGTTTTTAACAGAAGATCCTGAAGCAGCTTCAGTTCAAGGTGCTCTACCACTTTAACATTTTATCTGTCATTATGAAAGGAATACAGAAGCAGATACCAAAGGGCCATTAAATGAAATAGTAAATTTTCTTACAAGCAATAATACTTATTCCAAAGAAAGAAAGCAGTTAACAAATGGCCTGGAAAAAACAATTACTAAAGCTTCATATACTTTGATTTAAAATAAATTATTTTTACATTTAAAATCTGAAGATTAAAACAGTAATGAGGCTAAATCATTCTGAAACAGAAATAAATTGAACCTCACCAAAAGCATATTTAGATATTTGACAGCTCTGCTGCTAGCATGTGTCAGAATACAAATAGAATGTTAATATTTGGTTAGAATCTGAATACGTTTGTTTAAAACACCAACAATATGAAAAGTAACTGGCAACCACCATTACTGATTCCTCTTAATCTACACTATTTTAAGCATGATCAAATCGAGTCCCTTCAGTTATTTGCTAGCCTCATCAATGCATAACATTCCCTTTTCTCTGAGTTGCTCATGAAGTCTCATTTTAGCCTACCCACTAATATTTTCAAATCCCATTTTAATTAGTAATTGTGAAAATATAATATGCAGAGTCCAATTTAAAGTTGGACTTATCTGATAGCAAAGTAAAGAAAGTCAAACACATTATTCTATAATACCAATTATTTTTTTCTAAGATGACAGTCTGATTACACTGATTTGCTATCAGGACCAACATCCCTCTTGCTTGTATTACTCAATCACACCTCTGGTCTTTTTTTACCAGCCTATGTACTACATCTGATGTAGAATACAGACAGCTCCTTGGTCATTCTGTCTATTTCACAGAAATTTGATTGTGCATCTCAAGAAAACTGCACTATTAGTTAACAAGCTGAAGTAACAGGCATATTCTCAGTTAACAACTTGCATTGCTGTCATCATGTGACAGGTTTGAAAAAAACTGGGCCATATAAGCTGTGAAATTGGCTAGCAAGTGGCTCAAAAGTGAGATACAGCAGCATTAAGACAAACTGCAAACACATTGGATTTAGTACACATTTTAATAAGTTAAAGTATCAGCAAAATACTTTGACCTGCTATTACCACTTTAACTCCCATATAGCTTAGTGTATACTGTGTGATTTTCCCTTAATATTTCTATGACAGTATACATTTCAAGTACCCACCCAAAAGTAAGCAATATGGGATTTACAATTATTTATCAAATACACCAAAACAACTTCTCTCACATGCCATTGTTCCAAACATATTTGTTGCGTAACAAGTATTTCATGAATCCCTCAAAGTCTCCCTTTTTCTACTTCTCTAGCAGAATAGCTTCTCCTAGCAGCAATTAGGACCTCTGATCCTTGCAGTCAAATCCAGCAAGTTCTCTGACCTGACAACTGTGTGGAAGTTCAAGTTCTTGGGTTTAATCATTTTAAGGAAAAGAAGTTCAGAGTTTTCATTATAATGTTTTGGATGTTTTCAAACCTTGTTTCTCCATGATATTCCACAATTTGCGAAGATTGGACTGGGTGATAACATCATCAGGTTTAAGTTGAAGAGCAAGGAGGTAGTTTTCTTCAGCCTCTTTCAGTTTGCCATTGAGATGGAGAATAGCTCCAAGATTCATTAGGGCAGCTGGATACTGGTACCAATAAAAAAAAAGGAGGAATATTATAAATATTTTCAATTTTTCATTTTAGACAATCTTCTTCCACTTAAATTACTCCCGTATGTTTGCTGATTTTTCATGGAAGCAATTTAGTAATTGAAGCAAATACATATAACAAGAAAAAGTTTCTGAACAGCTGCTGCATAGTTCGTGCTTTAAACAGGTCAAGCTCTAGTGCCTACAGATGTAAAACTTCTCTCTTTAATGAGAAAACACAGAATTCAAAAAGCTTTAAATGTGGTAATGTTAGCATAACACAGGTTCCAAGAGAAAATTAAAGTAATCCAACAGTGAATTACCAACAAGAATTTAATTTTAATCAAACCCCTTGTCAATAAAGAGTTTATAATCATTGGGAACAGTTAACACAATAATAATTGGAACTTATCCCTTTCTTCTCTTTGTCTTAATTGTAACTGGTAGAAAATACAGTCTGCTCTCAGATTCTAAGGATGTCCAGGAGTTCTAGGATATCCATTTAGATTCAGGTTGTGGCAATTATTTCTTAATGGATGATTGAATAAAATTAACAGTGGTGGGAAAATGCTATTTTAATTTAAAAAATGTTAAAATTTTCTAAAAAATCAATTTAAAAGCTTATGTTACTAGAATTTTTTTCATGTTTAGCTACAAAAAAATGCTTAGCTTGTTTTTATATTTTTCATCTCTGGGTTATTCCATTATGAAATAATAGGTTCTTCATGATAATAGCATGCCTGGTCACTGCACTGGAATTAACAAATATTACAAGGGCAGAAAAGCACATTTATGAAGCTGAAGAGTCTAACCTACCTTTTGGCAAGCACACTATTCACATCCTAATGAGAGCACAGTAAAGGCATTTGTCAAACCAGTACTTTGCATTCTAAAGAAAAATGGGAAAAGATACCATACAAAGTTCACTATGGTTCACACCCTCAGGTCATCCCAAGTTTCAATGAGCTTTAGGAAAACTCACTTTCAAAGTCACATAGTTTTGCCTCAGAAAGTAAGTGTTTCAAGCCACCATTCATCAGGGTTCTGCTCAAAATAATATTCAAAATGTGAATGGCATATCAAGACTACTGTGAGGGTATGTTGGTATGCTTTAGGAGCTCTCCAGTGACAATAACTTCAGGAAAGTGGTTAGACACTGGAACAGGTTGCCCAGAGAAGCTGCGGAAGTGCTCAAGGCCAGGTTTGATGGGGTTCTGAGCAGCCTGGTCTAGGTGTCCTTGCTCATGACAGGAAGGTTGGAATTGATGATCTTCAAGGTTCCTTCCAACCCAAAGCATTTGATGATTGTATAAAAATCTGTTAGGTAGTAGGCCAATAAAATATGTACTACAGTTGGTCTCCCAGACTGATGTGGCAATAGGAAATCATTATGACAAGAAAGACTTACCTTTGTTCCAAGCCTCTCCACTATGAAGTAAAGCTCATTACTCTTATCCTTTTTAATCAAGTTCCAACAAAATCCCTATAATTCTTATGTCCAAAACCTAAATTTTGTGGTGGAAATGTTGTTCAGATAATTTCAGTACTTTATATTCTCATACTATATATTCATATTTTTTCAGCTTTCTTCTTGCTTCTTTTAACCTATTAATACACACATCACAAAAACTTATAAAGAACTGTGATGCATCAAATTTTCAGAAAAAATGGCTTACAGTTTCAAAATTAAGCAAAACAAAATTAGTTCAGCTCTCCTTATTGCACACATCACAATGCTAATGAAGAAGAATCTGAAGATGTAATTTTTAGATTTACTTTTTCTTGCCTTACCCTGACAGATTTTTCCCACCTTCTCTAAGTCACTTATGTCATTCTACTGTGAATCAAACAAACAAAAATGCCAGCTGTGTTTTATATAGTTTTATCAGTTAAATACTCTTCAAAAGAAGATAAAGTAGGCCCCTATGCTATGAGTAACTCATATTGGCAGCCATACTTTCTGTATGCTCCACCTTTGAAGTGCAAGTCTTGCATAATGTTTTGTAATGAAATAATATACTCCTTAATTGCAGATGTTCTTGGTGCTAACTGATGTTATTCAAGTGAAGAACATTTGGAAATCAGCTCCCATGTACATGACTGTCTAAATACCCCCATATCTAATTCATTATTAGACTTCAGATTGTTTAAGAGAATTTTCTCAAATCATGAGTAGAAATGTCCACTCCCTCTAGTCATCCTACTTTGTTTAGTGAGAGTTCATGAATGAAAAAGCTTTCTTAAAGTTATTGACACAGAGCTGTCCTCTCACTTGAATTATAACTATGTGCGTGTTTGCACCAAGACAAAGCTTACAGTGGATAAGGACTAAAAATATCTTAAACCTAGAAAAACTCATAGAAATAAGACACATGTTTAAATGTGCTCAGGGCTAATTCTACAGCATTCACAAAACTTACTGTGCAGGAAATAACTCAGTTGTCTCATATGGCTTCCAGAATTCCTCCCCATTTCCTCCATACCCCTCTGAAAATATGGTGTGTGCATGGGACTAATAAAAAACATCATATATATAAGACTATATGCCTAGCTAAGAAACTCTTCTACCATCGTGTGTTTAATTTGATACATAATTTCAGAAGAGCAAGCAACAAAAACAAAATGAACAAACTGCATGCCTTTTAATGAAAATTTTCTAACTTCTACACACCATTTTTGATTTCCTGCAGTCCTAACAAATTCTAGGCCATTAATGTTCTACACAAAGGTATCCATGGAAAATGTGAACTGATAAATCATTTCAGGTAGTACTGAAAGTTCATTCCATCTCCTTTACATTTCAAATATGGAAGTGTACAGGATTTTGGAAAGACTGCTCCCTAACTTTCTAGGATATCAGTCACCCCAATGTCTATGGTTTATTGTAACAGTCACAAGAATTTTGCACGTCTGCAAGATTCTTCATCAGTGGCATTGCTCTCAGGCATTCAAAAAGGATGGTCAGAGGGTAAGAGAGAAAGAGACATTTGCTGTAGTTTTGCTTCACATAGATTGTCTTTTATTAAAGACAGCTGATAAAACTTTTCAGTACGTTAACAAAGGCAGTCAGCAGCTACCATTGCAATAACATGGGACTTGTAGCACTGTATAACAAATGACACCACCTACTACTTCAGAGACTTGAAAGGAGAAACAGGCCTGCCTTCATTTCCTTCTTGAGACAGATGCTTTACATCAAAAATATCTGACTGGCATTTCTATTGAGGTATTTCTATTCAAATGCTGTCTTTTATGGTCTATTTGGAATTATTCCCATTATTAGCATTTTATTATGGTGTGCTTCTTTCCTTAGTGGTTTTTTGGGGGCGGTGAGGGAAGATGCTCAAGGGGAGTAGGGAAAAGGAATAACAGATTAGTTAATGAATAACGAAATAACGCAAAGCAAGCATTTAGTTGCCTGAGGTGGTTTTGGTTTACATTGATGACAATTTTTTCAGTTTTTCCCTTAAATACCAAAATAAAAGGAGAGCACTGGGCCATGCAAAAATCTTATCAAAAAGTCCCCCCTAGAATTAGAGAATTACAGAATCTTCAAATAATTAAAAATAATTCTGAGTAGTATTTCAGGATTACTCTATTGTAACCATATACAGTAGTATTGGACCCACAAACAGAATCAATCTTAATGATACAGAAGATTAACTGCCTTCTTGTTTGTCATCTCTGGCTCCACATACAGCACATGCCATAGCAGAAGTACAGTCCCAAACATGAAAAGACAATTTTACTCCTCCATGGTCAAAGAAGTTGTCGCCCTGATTATCAAGAGTTTTCTAAAGCCTTCTGAGTTTACATTCTTGTAGAGAACTTTCCCACACAACTTTCTGTAAACAACCTATTGTTTTGCATTCTTTCATAGAGGCGGAGAAATTTGATGTACAGGTAGTTTGTCCAGTGTTGTTGGAGAGGTGGCACGTTCACCCTCCAATCCACTGGCACCTTTTGAGAACTATAAAAGATTGGAGTCAGAGAAAATAAATTAGTCTCTTCATCGTGACCAAAGCTGTGGTGCGTTGTTTTTCCCTTGTGTCATCTGGTGACAAAGTTACGGAGAGAGAAACAAATACACAAACACTTAATCTAGCACAAATATACCTTTTGCATGGCATAGAAGTATGAACAAAGAACAGTCCAAACACAAGCAAGGAAATCCACAATTGTTTTCCTCAAAGCTCTGCTTACAGATGACCTTCTTTGCTCAACACCACAGAGATCAGGGCAGTAGATTCTGAGATGAAAGAGTATTTTGTTGATGCTGGGGTACTTCTAAGGAAATTATGGCAATTTTTACCCCAGTAGAATCAGAAGTGGAAGATACTTCTCAATTAACCATTTTAAAAAGTCACTGAAAAGATGTTGCCAAAATTCATCTTGCTCTTAAGGAATTACTGCTGTGTCTGATACTATAGATATTTCAAAACAACCCCAGGACTGTTGACTGAATACTGTAATAAGTGTGGCCAACCTACCAGAAACACAGAGGCTGTGCATTGTTTTTAAAAAGTGCAATTAAGGACACATATTCTTTTAATGATTTCTTTTGATTTAAAGAAGGACACAAAACATCAATCACAAATGAATATTTCATGCCAGCACTTTGAGTTTAAAAGGGGTGAAGAATTCAGATATTTCTCTTTGATAACTGAAGACACATAGGTGGTACAATGACTGAGTAGTCAAACAGCAGATTATTAGTTCTAGAATGGCTCACTAGGCATGAGAGAAATCATGGTGGACTGCTGCATCTGATCAGTGGCCACTAAGTAATATGCTGTTGTGCCCTTTTTTATCCTTCTACAGTGATAGCAAAAATTTTCTCTTGAACTTTTATTACTGGTGGAAGGAAAAGCAGGGGAGGACCATGCTGTGAGACAATTGCTGCCAGCTGCATCTTACTCTCCAATGCAATACACCGACAACACTGTAAATTCGTCAGTGGCACATGGAAACAGACCATTTTATCAGAGTGATGTGGTGTTCTCAGATAAACCAAGCAGCAGTTATGGAGAGAGACTCATGTTTCTACTTGTTTCTCTACACTATAGGGCTTCTAAAGAACTGCAGTTTGCATATGCTGTGTCTGGTATTTTGTCCCAAACAGTACATGAACCACAGCTAAGACACTGATCTCCCGTAAGCTGGCTAAGACAACAAAAGTCAATTGTCTAGGTACTCATAATTTGGTGCAAAAAACATGCTGGATCAAGATGACAGGATGTATTGCAAAGAAGTATGGATCAGACAGAATAAAAAAGCTAAAATTCAAAGTTGAAAGGGATTTTCTGTGTCATCAAACCAGACAGCAAAACATTCAGTCCTGCTGGAAAACAAATAAACAAAAAAATCAGCATCTTTGCAAGCTCTTAAAATGGAAAAATGCTCTGCAACTTTTCCTCTACAAAAGTTAAATATATCACTTAAATTTCAAATCTGCTTATGAACAATTTTAGTAAGTATGCTTTTGTGTCAACAACAGTTTCCAGTTTAAACAGGTAAGAGGGGAAATGGAGAGGAAAACATTTACTCTGCCAGTATTAATTTGAAGCAGAGCACAGTTTAACAGAGCACAGTTTCCACTGTTGTATTAGTCCATATAAATGGACCCAAACATCTCTGCTGCAAAGGGAACCTCTGTCCCTATCTAATTACCTTAAGAATGAGTAACATAAATAGCTATATAAATTTAAAGAACAATAAACCAATGCTCTGGAGGGGAGTGGATCCTTGGATTTAGTCATCATCTTTAAGGGTAGTATGTTCTTAACACTGAATAGAGAATAACCATACCTATTATTTACTAAAATATTATTAAACAGAAAGAGATCTCATTCACTGTTTACCAAATTAACACATTATTGATTCCAGGGAAGATGAACACCCTGCAGAAAAAAAGGACCTCCAGAGAAATAATAAATAAACTAATTAAAATATTTTAAAAAGTAAATAGTAATTAAATAGTTTCTGTTGAACACTATTCATATATAGTCCCGGGTGAGGATAATATATTATGCTAATAAAGCAGAAAACCAAAATGAGTTAATACCTGGTCACCTTAACAGCTGATGATACTACAAAAACATTATGGGTTTTTTTAGTTTTTTGGTGCTTTTTTTTTTTTTTTGTTTTAGTTTTTTTTTTGTTTTGTTTTAGTTTTTTTTTTTAGTTTATTTATTCTTTTACACTTGGATACTCTCATCTGGACACCTAAAGCAGATGACACTTCAACCCACCTGGTGAAAGAAGGATATATATGAAAATTGTATGCATCTAATCTTGTGTATTTTGAAACACTGGAGACTCTTCTATTTCAAATTGCAAACTACATGATACATATATTTAAAGCCAGAAATTAAAAAGTGAAGGAAGGGTTTCTAACCATTTTTTTCCTATTTATGGGTGACAGATGTGGGAGTCTTCATCCACAAGAATACCGTGAAATTATTCCGTTTGCTTCTGGATTAAGATAGCAACATCATTAAGGAAACCCACGGCTGTGAGTCAAAGAAGAGTTCTAGACTTGGCATAGGAAGGAAGCATCAAGCAGTCTGCTTTGTTTCTCAAATTACCACATCAGTAGGGGGCATTTTACTGTCAATGTTCTCCAGCCAGTGGAGATTTTTTTCTCCCTCAACACCTTGTTCACCTCAACCCTCCAAGACTGCTCAGCATATTATAAACATAGTTATCCAAAACCAAACTACCATATACATGTTACATCTTGATACTGAAAAACTAGCTACCATTGGCCTTCATCTAAGCTCAGGGCAGGGCAGTTTAGAGATCAGCAAAAGCACATGTTACAACTGTTATAGGCTGTGGATCCTAACAACAGCTGAAAACATCCCACAAAAATGTACTTAGACTTGTAATTTATGTGTATCTAGACATTTTTTACCAATGGTCATGCATCAACTGCTTTGGTTTATGCTTAAGAAGTCTCCTGGTAATCACTCAGTTTATATGGAAACTGTGATGGACATTTTTAGATAACATACTTGTGTTACCACAATAAAAGCTAGAAAGGAACATACGTTATGAGCATTTCATATTATGGTTGTATTAAAAAAATAAAAAAAATAACATTTTCCAGACCACAAAGTGTTTCTAATTAAACTTCTTTGCTTTACAGCTTAAATATTGTCATCAGTATAGGACAGGATAATCTTATTCAGTTTTCCTCACACTTTAAGATTCCTCTTAAAACAAAGAAATCCCAAATTACTTAACTTTTGTTTATAGAAACCCAACTGCCTGCAATTTGATGATTTTAATATATAGTTATGATTATGTTATAAACACTTAACAACTTATTTACCTTATCCAATACAAATATGCTGCAGACTAAGTAGGAATTCTGTACTTCAAGCAAATGAAAAACCTGGTGAACAGAAATGTCATCTGTACTATGATAATGACAAATAGAAATTGCTCAAAATCTTTCACTAACAGAATTTTGTCCTATAAATACAAAGTAAGCTTATTAAAATGAAAATCAATTTGTGAGTAAATATATTTTACCTGCATTTTCTTTCTAAACCTTGGAAAACAGAAAAGCAAAGGGCTTTGTGTTGTTGCCTAAAGACGTTCATTTAAAAGAAATGTAAAATCTTAAAAAAAATTAACATGCTTCACCCCAGCAGCTCACATGCAGGGCTGATTAGAATAGCTGTCCATATTAACACAATCGAAACTGGCTAATCTTCAGAGAAAAGTCTAATGCAGAGATCATCAGAGTTTTTAATCACAATTATACTCACACTATTAGCATTAAAACATGTTCATTTTTCCAATCAAATAAAATGTCATTAGAAAATAAAAATGTCTGCTGAGACTGAATGCATTATCCATTTACTTCTGCCCAGATACTCATCAAATACATCAGTACACAGAGAAGTTTGTAAGCTTTTCCAAGATGCTTGTAACAGGCATATTGCATTAGAGTTTCTGGTTTTGAGTAGACTAGACAACAACTGCAGTTTCAAAAAGAAGTAATGTTGATTTCTAACCTTGAAAATTTAACTAAGTTCTTGTTAGGGGAATCTCAATATAATGAGATTTTCAATATTTCAACCCAAATGTTCAGTTAAACATTAAATTTCTAACAAGCCTTTGCACCTTTGACTGACAACTGAATTAAATGCTTGAGAACCAGATTAATATTGGTATAACTGTATGTTTTCTCAAACTATTTAGGTATTTATAGTCAAAAGGCATTGTTTTCAGGCTCGTTGTATAAACCATTATGTAACTTGACATACCTGCTCTGAGCACAAAGAATAATAATCTTGTTAATTTTTTTAAGGCTTCCATCATGCACAATCATTATTAAGACAGCCCACAGACAGAGAGTGGTCTTAGAGCATTACAGAAAAGAAAATGCTAGGAGTCTCTGAGGCATTGCATATTTTTCTTTTCTTTGTTCCTTTTCATCTGGCTCCTATCACTTCCATGCTTTTTACCTAATGCGATAAACTTATGCCCAAACTTGTCTTGATTTTGATTTTTATGCACAGAATTATGAAAGCAGCTGAGAAGAGAGGCATGTACTGGAGGTCCTTTGCAAAATGCTGAGTTACAGTGTTCTGTGTAATTGATAAAAATTCATGCCTTACTTTTTGGCAGCCAGTAACTTGCATGTGTCCCCTGTACAGTATTTAGCAATTAAATGAACAGTACATATTAAAATTATTAACTTCCACAATAAGTGCACAGATTTAATTTTTATTCTTACAGTTTAAAGATTTCAGGGGTGCAGTTTCTAAAATTTAGTCTTTTGATCATTAATAGTAAGACCATTAATTGCTCAGTAGTCTTTTATAAGGTTGCAACTTCTAAAAAAATAAAATCACTTGCAGCTAGGGTAGCTTTATTTACCACATCTGAATGGTGACACATATGTTTACAGCAATTAATATCAGTAACAGCAAGATATGTTCAGTGGTAGATAACACATTCTACTCTGAAAGATTGCACTTGATGCAGCATATGCTGACAAATGCTGTTTATCAAACAGAAGTTTTCTGTATTTGTCAAATTAAAGATTTAAGAAATGGACACATGAAGCAACAATTTGAATAATATTTTCCTTTTGTAAAAGTGTTAAATTAGTTACTTGTAAAGGTACAAGAGGACAATTAATATTTGCAAGACTAGCACCAAGAAATCAAAGTTCAATTCCTGCCTCTGAAATTCAGTGTTAGAAATTATTCAGTGAAACCAGATGCTTGCTCCAAACTGGACCAGAAAAAAGCCCTCTATGGCTGGGGCAAAGTATAGTCTGAAGCCAGTAGAATTGCTAAGCAATTTTGTAGTTGATGACTCAGATTATTTTGCCTTGATTTTTACTACACCTATCACTCATTCTATATGAACACCACAGGAACCCACAGAAATTAACTTAGGGTTCTACTAGTGAACTTTCTGTTCAAGCTCATTTTCCCACCCAAACCAAAAAGTTTGTCTCCTGTGCAATTTCCATAATCTCTGTTCAGAGAGCATTTTCTTCCTCTATTATGGGTTAAACATTCAACTTGTGAACTAGTCAGCAAAAAAACTCTAGCAATGCAGCTATCTGAATAGAATTTTCCAAACAGAATTAATGAAGGATCATGGATCTTTCAAAAAGGACAGAAAATGTCTGATCATTTTAAGTGCATTTAAATGCAGTCAGAATGTGAAAAAATGAAGCAGAACTACTGAGTTGCAATAAAACTCCACCAAATAACTCCCCCATAAATATATTAATCGTTCACATCCATAGAATCTAAGAGACATACAGTAAATCTTCCTATGGAATTTATTCTAGGGGTTTTATTGTGGATTTTATTTACTGTTGCTGTTTTATTGGAAGAAGTTTATATTTTCTTTCATGCTGTAATTGTTTGCAATGAGCTTGAGGGAACCAGATGTTGAGGCAACTGGCACTGTTACAAACCTTAATGTCAGATTAAAGTTATTTATTGTTAAGGAAGACAATCCTTACTGGAACACCTGAAGAATTAGTAAAACTTCCTTAGCCTAATAATAAAGCTGTTCATTGTATGGGAGACATTTCAGTAGAGTAGGTACAACAGATTACACATTTGCTCTCCAGTAACACTAACTGTGGTAAATAGAATCATGTGAATGCAAAATGAAGAGGTAACCAATAAACAGTGGGGTTCAGACAGTCTCAAAAAGGGACTGTTCTTGGGGGAAACAAGCAATGCTCCATCCCCTCCCCACTGCACCTTCTCATTTGCAGTCATCTGATCTCTGGACTAACTTTTTGAGGCAAAAATATGTTGAAACCAATACTAAAGTTACTTTTAAAAAAAAATTCAAAGCAAATTACTTCATACAGACACCCCCCTCAATGTGTAATAAAAAATATTTTGGAGGGCTGTGAACAAATATAATTGCAAATACAGAAAGAAACAGTTCTGTTCAAAAGAATAAACAATGTTTTTACCAAATAGCTGGATGTAAATAATGTATCTTCCTAGCGGTCTGCAAATGTACAGTTCTTTTCAGGCAGATCTCAGACCAAAACTGGCCTCAATACAGGGCATTTCTCCTCTCTACACAAAATTACAAATTACATTCAACCCAAAGGTGTGGGAGGGTGGGGGAGAAGACCACTTGCAGCAAAACCATCTTGTGAGAAAGCAACTTACTCCAGAACTTGTGGTGGGAAAAAAAATCTAGTAGGATATGTCAATACACAACTAAAAATCATTCCTCAATTGAGAAATACATCAGAACTACAGATTAGGAAGAAAATTAGAAGTTATTTATTCTGGAACATCCTATTGAGAATGTATAGTTGCTGGGTTTATTTAATGGGCATTAAACTCACATTCTTATGAGTTCTAATTGCGTGATAAATTCCTTGCATTGTTTCTAGAATCAGCACTAGAACACTCTATTAGGAAAAGCCTTGCTGGATTCTCTTTTAATTGAGTTCAAAGATATGGTTTAATTTCTGAAATACTAATCTATGGGTGCGAGTTTTCTATTTCATGACACTTTATTTCTGATTTACACCAAGGGCAAATTTACCAGGCAAAGGCAATCTTGCTCTCTCCAGGAACTGATGTAGGAAGCACAGTATCCCCTTCTAGATTACTATCAGACTGTAAATCACAATCAAGTGCATAAATCTATCCATGATACACCATTTTCAATTCCACAATTTCAGGAGACTGCATCTTCACAAACTACTACCTCTCATCATCTCAAAGCATAATGATTTGTTTTATTTAACTCAATAGTACAAATCTAGACTATTTAGTTAGGAAACAAACTAAATATTAGTTAGGAAAATATTAATTAGGAAACGAAATTAATTAATTTCAAAAACCTAGTTTTCAAATCATTCAGTAAATGAACATCACAGTTGAGTACAAACACAAACATTGTATAGTTTTTTTATTCTTTAAGAGTAAGGACAGGAAATAAAGAATATCAGCCTACTAAGATGTAGAAGAAAAACACTAAAATGCTAGATGAAACAAATCTGCACTCCAAGGGACAGGCATAGCTGACTTTACATAATTTTCTTTCTTCAAGCACTTTTGATGGTGGACAGAACATGAGATAAAGACTTCATGAGATTAAGATTGGCATAATGAAATTACATATTAAAAATAATGTGAGATTTCCATTCAAGTTAACTGAGGTGCAATTGTATGAAATTTCTGAATCAAAGTCTTGACAATGAAATAGCTCAAGCATTACTTGTTATGAGAATGCCTTCACGTTGGAGAATTTATGATCTATTTAAGGACTACATCACCTAATAATACTGGAAGAACGTGGGTAGGTGTTCAGAGAGATAACAGAATCTATAAATTAATACTTCTCTGATTAACTTCTTGAGAAACACACTAAACAAAAAATAAACATGTATGATTTTTGTGAAAATATGGTCTTTTTCTTTTTTGGAGATTTAGTCACATAACATTTTGAACCTGTGAGCAACAGAGCCTAGAATGGAAAATGGTTGCATTAACCAAAGTACCCTGGGGTACCTTTTTTTTTTTTTTCTACTGTGAAGAAAAGACTTTATTAGCAAGCTCAAAAGGTATTGCCATCAGACACACTGAAAACCTGGTATGACCTATGTGCTAAGTAAATAGCATATGAATTATCAGACAGTTTCTTTCTCCCAGACTACATGCTTAGCACAAAATTACTGTTTCAACAGTTCTTGGTAAGAGTAACTGATTATTTATGGATTCTAAAGATTAAATAAATTAGAAAAGGGGAGTTAGTATACAGATGCTTATTTGCAACATTTATTTTTCCCTTTTAATAAAAGCATGTCTATACATTTCACTGTTCATGAAGTTGAATGACTTGGAAAATACATTACATCAATAATTAGACTGTAGAAGGACTAATATTTATGGGAAATTTGTAAACATTTTTATAGCTAAAAATGAAATTAAAAACACTCTGAATTACCATAACAATTAATTTCTGGCTTACTTTGCCGACTGTTTCTGGGTATGCACCTTACTGCTGGGAAAATTTTAAGCTAAGGACAGCTCATAGGTTCTTGCATGCTTCCACATGAGATCAGAACATACAGAGTCCAATTTATCTCACATATGCAGGAGAAAGAGAAGCAACTTTAAACAAATCAGTGGTGGTATTCCAATCTGTATAAGCAGAAGAAACTTGAATGAATGTATTTTCATTTCAGTCATTTAGAACTTGCACAGACAAAATAGCTCTGTATTGATTAGAATATCAATGTACAACAAATTATTCTAGATGGGAAATAAACAGCATCTTAAACACATTTTAATTCAATTTCAAAGCTCACAAATTACACTGACCAAACCAATTGATCTTAGACATTTGTGTGTTTAACTGCTTGTATAATCAAGAGAGTACAAATCAACTCCCCATAACCTAACTCTCACAAAAGTGAAGATGAGAACTGTAATGACAGGATTTCCAGCTTGTTCCTCTGCAACTTACACAAAGATGGATCGCAATATTGAGAACTAGATTTAAGTATTCTATAATTGCCCAAAAGCACATTCAATCTTTGCTTTTACAGAGCTGCTACAATGCAGGAGAAAACACATGTATGATTTTCTGGGGTAAAACAATAAATATTCTCATGTATTTCCCAAAGGAAATTCAGTGTTTTCCACAGCTGAGTAAACTGGTTTTCAAATTATATAACTCATTCTGATATTGTATTTCAGGTACAGGTAAATATCCCCATTCTAATAGCCTGTATTCTTTCTTTCTCCCTTGATGGAGATCACAGGGATGGAAAACAGTACGTGAGGCTTCTTGTTTCTTCTGTTGTATTTTTTTTAAGGTGGGAGACACTAATCTCTGCTGAAGTAGGAATACTTTAAGATTCAGACCAACACAGAAGCCTGTCTTGAAGCTGACAATTGTGCACAACAACCCCCCTCAATGTGTAATAAAAATATTTTGGAGGGCTGTGAACAAATATAATTGCAAATACAGAAAGAAACAGTTCTGTTCAAAAGAATAAACAATGTTTTTACCAAATAGCTGGATGTAAATAATGTATCTGCCTTGGACTTAGCCCCAGACAAGAAGGAGTGAAGCAAAACCACAACAAAAGAAAATTGAGCTGGGGACTAATAAGATTTTACAAAGCTCAGGAGGAGCAGAGACTTTGTGCATGGATAAACTCTTCACACAGGGAAATACTGCTATTTCTGTGCAAATAGTGAAGAGTCTTTATACCTGAAATGAAGGGAATCTTGCATTCACTTAATTTTCTTGAATTTTTCCATTCTGTACAGCCTTTAAGCTAGGTCACCCTTGAACTTTGCAGACTGAAAAATGTCACAGGTATTCTGATATCAAATCTCAGAGTCATTTTTTCATGGTGTTTCAACAGAGACAGTCTAATCAATTTACAGTAACCAAGAAAGGGCTCTCTTAAACTTTTAAGATCAGAGAATGATGCCCTCTTTTCAATAAGGATGTTCCACTATGTCTCCCAGTGGAGCTGATCCTTACCTAAGCATCTCACCCCTGTATCTGTTTGAATTCAAACTACTAAAAACATGTTATCTGGAAATACAGTTCTCATCAGTCACGCCTATTCTTCTTATTAGGAAGCCTGTTTTAGTACCTGTTTTAGTGCCTGAAAGTCCTACATGCCCTGTAACAATTGGTTCAGTCTTTAGCAGGAAGAGAGGAAGGACTGGGTCCTGGGAAGTTTTCTTTTTCCTCACACCTTCAACAGGGACAAAGAAAGGAGGCATTTTCAGGAGGCCAAGAGCCCTGCTGGGCTGGAAGGAATCCACAGCCATTCATATTACTGAGGCAGAAAGTTTGGCACACTTGAGAGGAAGCCTTAAACAATGCGAGGCTTAGCAGCAACTGGTGCTGGGAGTAGGAAGATGTGCAGCCCTGACACAGGGCAGGAGAAGCTGGGAGCATCTCCGAGGGCACATGGGCAGTCAACAGAAGCTCCTTCTGCTCCACTTTCAGTACAGGCAGACAACTGAACAGATGGATCTGCTGGATGTTAAGTACTTAAAAATACAGCTCTATGGTCATGCCATAGCACCAGTAGATAAAGCTAAAATATTACCAGGTGTTCATTATTTTGAATAAAGAAGTAAACAGGCAGAACAACATTTTAAAACAAGGATTTGCAGCTATAAATTGTCGTGTTTTACTGACAATAATACATAGTGTTAAAACCATACATATACTGTTTCTCTAGGGAGTTATGTCAGCTTTATTTGTACTATGCTCCAGAAACCAGGAGTATGGATGGCAAGGCACTCCAGCTGCATTTGAATAACAAGGACTAGGTAGACCTGCTCAAAAGAGCTGCAGGAGCAGCAGGAGATACATTGCTGATAAGGGATCTGCTGTATCCCTGGAGCAGTGTGGCTGTGACATTGGATCCAGTGTAGCCAGTTTTTCTGTCAACTGAGGATCAGCGGCAGACAATGCAAGAATTGCTGTTAAACCATCCACTATTGCCATAATCAGTAGATTTAACATAGCATAAGCTCTTAAAAAAGTTTATGAAAATTCTCCCTGGCAATAACAGGACATCTCCTTAACAAAGCTGGCAATATACATTTAGGCTTTTCCCCTCAAAATTACTCCAAATCCGATAAAGCTACGTGAAGCAATTACTGAATGTTCATGAGAAAATCATAGGAAAATTTGGCACAGAAACATTGAAGGAAAAAATATATAATAAAGTAGATCTTGATTACAGATGTTTCAAGACAAAAATGCTACATTTACTTTATTTTTTAAAGATGTATTTACTAGTGGAAGTATTTTCTTTTAGAACTCCTGCCATGAATAAACCCCATGAATTATGAACACTTTCTTAAGAAGGCAGTGAAAGCATGTTATCTCTAAGGTGCCTATGAAATTACAGTCAATTATGTAGAAATCACTAGCATTATTTTTTCACCAGTTAGACAGCTTGAGGTAGAGCTTATTGCAAGCCTGAAGCCCTTGGCATGAAATCTGTACTCCAGCATCGGGAAAAAAGATTAAAGAAGCACTTGTAGAAACTGCTTTTTAATATGATATTGTGTTAACTGATTACATAAGCCCTTCAATTCAAAAAATAGTTTCGTCCCCCACATCATGATTAAATCATCTAGTGGAAATTGTATTTATTTTGCTTATAGGTACATTTCTCCTTTCCCCCTCACTCTGTGTGTGTGTCTTTATGTATGTTGTTACAGTAAGACATTTAATCAAGCCCTTTTGAAGTGGTAGAGTGGAAACAGCTGAATCTGACAATGTGTTGATGACATGGGGCTTAAAGCTGTCATGAGCTCCAGATTGCAGGCAGCACTAATATGTGGTTGGGATGGTAGTGACTTACAGGTCATGACACCTCCTTGAGGAATGCTCCTAAGCCAATCAGCTCAAGGTGGTGGCTCAAAGTCTTAAGGCTCTGGTGAGCTCTCTTTCATTTAATACTCTTGAGGTCACACTTCAAAGTGCCCTTTCTTCTCAAAAGCCATTGGCCATATGTGGGGGTTCTAGAGCAGCTTTTTAAAGTCTGAGCTTCAGGCTCAGACTTAAAAAATTAGAAACACAGCTCTATTACACAAATGATATCTTAAAAGTTGAACAAAGGCTGAAGCTTAAGTTGGTATCTCACACTCTTGTAAAGAATGGCAATTTAAAGTTTCCGGATGAGTGACTTTTTCCACAACAAAGCAAGCTTAAAGCTCATATTTTAAAGTGCCTAACAACTTGTTAAAACAATTTCCTGGTTTGTGAAGATTACAATATGTAGAGCACACAGAAATCATCTCTGAATACAGCTTTTCTTCAGCAATACTCACACTAATTACTGTATAAATGCCCAAGAAATTTTTGGTTTCATTTCTTCATGCAACTGAATTTATTAATATTGGACTAATGTCATTAATGTACACTCAAGCCAACACTGCTAGAACAAACACATGTGTTTCTCACTGAGAAGGCTCTAAAATGATTTTGTTTTGATCATGGTACAACACACAATGCAGTAACATATGTTTTGGAAAGCATTCATAATAATCAAGGGGCTAGGGAGGCTAATCTCTGTAGGTTACCTACAGAGTTGAAGGAAGAAAAGAGTCCTGTAAGAAATAACTGATTGCAAATAAAAGTAGGTTTGTTTTATGAACTGCTTCCTCGATTGCTTTCTACCCCTTGGCTGTCCAGCGGAAGTTGACTCTCTGAAAGCTAAAATAGACACAGCTTGAGAAGGCTTGCTTCTTCAGTAAAGACAAATTGCTCCCATCTTCAAAGCAGCAGTGTGTTCTACAGAAAATACTGTTCTTCTGAAATTTCTCTGGAAATTACTTTCATGGAGGATAAATCCCCATCTACTGTAAATAAGGCCAATTGTGAACATTATTAAGAAAACAGCTAGGTCTATGTCTCAAACACTAATACAGCCAGACTTGTTTTTAATTTGCACCCAAGCTCCTTTTCAGCTGGCGCAGCTATTGTATCAGTGTTTTAATTCTTTCACCATCTGCAGACAGAATGTGTATCCAAAAGCAAGGATGGCATTCAAGATGTGGCTATACATTTTAACACACCTTTGCTGTATTCAGTCGTTCCTTTACTATGTTTTTTTTGCAAATACTTAATTCATTGTAATAAGACTTGTAATGAAAAAAAAAATGTATTCTCAGACCTCTCACAATTAGTTCAGTGATTAATGAATCATCCCCAATATTGCAAAAATAAAATCCTTTTATGCTTGCTTTCTTAAAAACAATAGCCTGCAAGTTTCAGAGAAGTTACATTTTCTGTAACTGAATACTGTGTTTCTGGCAATGTTTTTAGCTGCCTTAGTCACAACTTTTCTAAAAATGGATTAGTTGAATGAGAATGTGACTCAGACATGCAGGCATATTGGTGCTCACTGTTGTTCTCCCATTCTGAGACACTGAAATAAAAGGGCTTGTCTAGGAGACAAATGCAAGAATGGAGACTGCTGTCTGGAAAAAGCACTAAAATAGCCAGTTAAGTATCTCTGAAAGTAGTAAATCAGGTGGCCATTTAAACTGGACATGGGTGCAGAAAAGCTCAGCAGAGCAGTTTCTGGACCCAAAGGGCTTATACATTAGGGAGAAGATGAGGAATTATTGTGCATAGAGTATTGCTTCATTCCAAAAGCAACAAGAATAGTTGAGAAACCAAAGAAAGGGATGCAAAAGGAAGATAGAATGCTGAGAAGAAAACTGTGTCATGATAGCTAAATGAGCATAAAAAATTCACTAACTATCAGTAAAAGACTATGTTTACAGTATTACTAAAATCTCTTACTGCTATTAAGGACTGTATTTTATAGTAGCGTTATTAGAGATATTATACAATATATTATATTTGTAAAGAAATAGATACAAGAGAGTGGAAATCTGTGTTCTGTTTCAGGCTGTGCTAGATGAAAATCTCTCAGGAGCCAGGCATTGGTCTAAAGTTATTCTAAATAATAAGTGATAATTTAATTGTCTTGGCACAGTGAAAGAAAGAAGTTGATTGTTGCATCCCGGGTTTGGGTTTAGATTAGGGGTTCTAATCTATGTTAGCTAGCCGAGTTCTGTGTACCCCCTTGCACCCCCCATGTTTCCCTCTGCCCGCGGTGTTTTGCTCCAGGCTGCCTGCCGTTGGACCTTCCCCCCACCACTCCTGTAACCACTCCCTGTCCTGTCCTGAGAATTCTGTGTCTGTCACCCTGACCCCGTGACCCCGTTCGCCCTGTGTCCGCCCCTGCCGCATCCCTGTTGGTTGCCGTGGTCCACGTCATCGCCACGGTGCCTGTCCCCATTGCGCAGGGGGGCCTCCTGCTCCCCTTGCCACGCCCCTGATAAAACCCTGCACCTCCCAGGTCCTGGGCGCCATTTCCTCCATGTGGGCGCTGGAAGTCCGGGTCGCGGCCCCTCCGCCACAGCTCTCCACGGCCATTAAAACCTTCCCGCTTCCCTCATGGGTGATTTGGACAATTCCTTCCCTCTTTGCTTCGTGCCCTTATGTGGGCGACAGAACCTGGCGAGCCCCGACTGGTGCGCCCGGAAGCGGCACCCGGGAGCAAACGGCAAACCAGGTCTCCAGAGGGAGGCGGTGCCAATAGGCGCTGGAGCTGCCCAGAGCCAGGGAAAACAACAGAGTGCTGCAGTTGATAACAAAGAAATGGATCTTCAACTTGGGATCTGGCCAAGTGGCTGGGGAACCAAAGAAAAAAAGTCATACTGAAAAGAAGCAGAGTGCCAGTTTACTTGGGATGCTGCTCCAAAATTCACTCATATCAAACAGTATTGTTTAAAGCACCAGAAGAAGAAAGACACTTGTTAAACAGACCCTTTGAGCACTTAATTATATTAGTAACAAGGTTGATCCATTGCACAGAATGAGACTTCAACGGTGTCACAATATTCTCACTGAGAGGCAATTTGGGGACAGACCTGTTAGCAGCTAAGCAGATGCACACAAGCATACAGATAGGTATATGTTTACATACATGGAATGGCAGGAATCTGTATATTATATTACATGAATACATCTAGTAGTTTGAATTTTCTGTCAAGAAATGTTTCTAGACCATTAGTGATGGATACAAAAAAAACCAACCAACCAAAGATCCTTCAAGCACTTATTCTGTTTAAGGATATTTCATTATCATCTTGACTCACATAATTTTGCTGATATTTGTAAGACAGTGAGAGGATACACAGGCCACATACAAAATACCAAAATCAATTGCGGGCATTTTCAGGCTGTTAGTATGGTTTCTACAAAACTCTGGCCTGGGCCACTGCAGTCTCTAGGACAATATCTGGACACACTCTTAAGCAGCTGGTTCAGTACTAGAGAATAGTTCTAGGCACATTTAATTTATTGGCACAGATGCAGCCATGAAGTACACAGTTCTTCAATCACTTTCATTCCATTTTCCTTAGAAAAGACTGGGAGCTTCTGTCTTACTATGTATGCATTAAACTGCTTACTGCCAAGTAAGCCTCCTCAAGTGGCTTTTTTACCTCCCAGTCTGAAACTAGTATGGTAAAAATGAGAGTTAATAAGAAAAATATGTATGACTACTTGTGGTTTTGTTTACATTTTGAGACATACCCCTGTGAAGTCATCAGAAAGTTGATAATGGCTGTGAAAATGGATATAAGTTTCCCACTCTGCACCAATAAAATAGTCTTAAAAAGTTGTGAACCATATGCACACCATGCTAGCTAGAAAATTAAACTATCACCTAGAACATTAAAGTATAATTATCTTTTGAAGAAAGCTGAACACCAGTACCTATTAGATTTTTACTTACACTAATCAAAGTTAGAAGAAAGTTTCTACAATAATTGTTTTGATAATCTTATTCTTCAAAAAGGATGCTTTGGTCATAACATGTAAAGCTTGTTATCAACAATCAGAAATACCTAACTTTAGAGTACTATTGCCATGAGTTTGCTGTGAGTCACTCCAAAGCTCTCTGAGAAACCTCACACATATAACCATATTTATATAGGGTTATACACAATAAACTTATTTCTTAGTTTCTGAGAAGCATTTTGAGCATACAATGAAGCACAGAAAGAAAAATTATACCAATTTGCAGACAGCTGAGGGAATACTTTCAACATTAAGGTATCCTCTTAGAAAAAAAAAGGCAAAAGTGTCTTGTGTTATGCAAGCATTATGAATCACAAAGTCTTTATTGTTATTTCACAAAGTATGAAGTAATGAAATAAGTAGTTTTTTGAGAATCCTTAAGAGACAGTATGAAAATCTGAATTTCATATGAATAAGGGTTTTATTGGTTATTATGGGTTTTTTTATTATACTTTGTTGTTGCTTTTGATTCTTAGGTCTGAAAACTCTTTTTTTCAGTCTCTTTTTTTTTTTCAAATTTGGGTTTTTCCTTTTCTTTTAAACTGCATTTGCTGACTTGTATCCTCAAATTTGGCACTACAGACTTCTGATTTTCCTAGATTTGATTTATTGTATAGAAATAGTGTTATGTATCTAAAATAAATTCTGCCCCATTTATATTCATGATTTTTTTCCTCAAAATGTGCAGGTAATTGAAAAAATTGTAATATTAAAGTAAAAAAATGGTAAGTAAAAAGTCTTTTATTTCTTTCATTCCTGATGCAATGAAAATTGGAAATGAGCTTCCCTTCTTAAAAGGCATGTCACTTACTCCTACATATATCTGCTCAAACAGTATTTCTTTGCCAATATACAACTATATCAGAGATAAACATCTTTATGTTTGCTGAACAATGTTTGCCAGAAGTTCATGACAGATGAAAATGCATAAAGGTATTATTAAAAATTCCTTAAACTGTGGCTCACAAGATATCCTTTCATTCTCTTTTACTAGTGAAGAGATGGAATTGGAAAAGCTTTCCAAACTTAACACATTTAAACATAGATAAATAAACGTAAATCTAGAAGTCTTTTCCAAGTATGTTAGCCAAGACTTATGGCTAGACCACTTCACTGAGGCATTTTGAAAGTGCAGTGATTGGTTTGACAAATGAACAGCTTTATCTGACTACCCAATAATTAACTACTAAAAGAACATATATAACACATGCTGAGAGATCAAATGCTCCAGCAAGAAGTTCTCCTCAACACAAAGGGTTCAGTTCTGTAGCACATTCATCAACTTACGTAATGGATATCATTAAGAAGGTACTTACATTAGGTCTTAATCCTGCTGCCATTTCATAATACTTCTCAGCCTCTTCATTAAGACTGGCTTGTCTATCAGGATGGAAAAGAACAATATAGTTACACCTCATTTTTCTTTTGTTAAAATGAAACCATACCTAAAGAAGCATAGCTAAAAACGAAACACTACAACTACTCCCTGGTTTTTAAAGATATTACCCTAACAAATGCACAAAATATGTAAATCTAGGAGTTTTCTTATAGTTCAAAATGTCCATTAGCACAAATCCTCTTTGCTTACTTCATTTTCTTTTTAGTTCTGCAATGATATTAGTACATAACAAAAAAAAATACAGAAGGCTGAACACTCATCTCAGGCAAAAACAGAGACATACCAGTCTTCACCAAAAGAAAATGTGGCTCATTTTTTGTTATTAGACATACTTAAATTCCAAAACTGTATATTATAACATAATGTAGTTTCTTACTTTGCTCCCTCCCAAAACCACTATAATTCCAGTAAAAAAAGGAAAAACAGTCAGGGAACATAAGTTTTCTAAAAACTAGGTTTCCATGATTGAGGGAATTAATTCAGAAAAGAGTTCTGATTTCAACATTTACTCACATAATTCTGAGCAGGCATTTAAATGTAAATCTCATATTCCAAGAGAATAAGATGAGTTTCTGGGTACCTGAAGCAGTATTAGCTCAACACTTTTTCTTCTCTTTACTACTACTGTCAGCGTCTACATGCTCCTCATAGTTTAGTTTTTATTTCTTCTCCTGAGTTTTTAGTTTAATGTCTTCAAACAAAAATGCAGTATGTTGCCAAAGAAATCCAAACATGTTTTTGTCCCAACAGGCCCTTTTTATCACTTCTCTCAAAATCCTCTCTTTTCCTTTTGTCTCCATCTTCTTAATTTCTCCTTGACTATTCATTCTGGCCACTAATCCAATGAATATCAGTTGATCACATACATGTCAAGGGAAAGATGGCAAATCTGTAAGAACAGGAATCTCTGCAGGACTCTCAGGTTGTCTTCTGCTACTTATCTTCTGCTAAAGTTATTTGCTATTTTCCTATGAATCATAGTGTTAAGTCGTTTCATAGGAGACTTAGGACAGGAGATCTTCAGCATATTTGTGTTTGTTATATGATTACAGCTGCATTTCTGTGACACAAAATGGAAATACTAGAAAACAAGGATAAGACTGTAGGGTTGGCTGTTTGATTTCTTTTTTCCTCCTTTTCCTGCTTTTGTAAACAGTTACTAGTTCAAAAAGTATCAATCAACTGAGCACTTGCTTTACCTTGTTCATTACATGAGCCTTCACACGATTTGTTATCAGACTGTGTTCTAATTTTTTTTCTATCCACCCAGATATTAAATGTTAGCCACATAATAAATGGATAGGCAATTAATCCCAAACAACATATTTTTACAGCTATTGGTCTTGGGAGGAGAAAGGGAGAAAGGATAATCCCTTTGAAGTTTCTCACGCAATTCCTTTGCAAGCTGAAACTACTTCATGACTAACAATTTGCTAAATAGAACCTGGTTTATACCTGTTAACTGTTTTAAATTACTTTGCACATGTATCATTGACTCAGTGGTTGCAGTGGTTAGAAATGATTGAATGTCTAAAAATATTTATTCAACCTGCTTCTGAATCACTCCTGCTGGGCATCAGTAGCACTTGAAACGATTGCCAAAAAAAAAAAAAGAATCTCATACTTAGGAATTTCAGGATTTACAGCAAGGCACTGTAAAATGAAACATGTTACAGAGCTTTTTTTTTTTTTTTTTCTTTTTTTCCCTGTTTGCATGGAACTGTCAGGACACAAATAACTTCTGAAGTGGTGAAATAACATACAACAAACAAGGTGCCTTTCCCAGGAGGCAAATACAAATGCTACACTTCACCTCCAAAAAGAGTTGCTGGCATGTGAGTGTGGAACACATTAAAATCCTGTCGCTCCTTTAGGCCTGTGGCAGGCTTGCTTTCCTGCCACATGTACATCTTGGAACAAGGATCATTAATTGCCAAGTTGAAATCAGTTTGAATATATAGTTCTCTGTTAAAAACAGTTTACAGAAATGAATGCACAACAGAGTAACCTGGTCAGAAAAATGCTAGTTCTATTTTTTTTGGGCATTCAGCAACAGTTCCTTTAGCTAAGATGCTACAGAATTCTGGTTCCTATTTTCACTGCAAATCTAAGCTAGAAATTAATTATGTTAAGCCCTGAAACAGCTTTCCTTTGAGAAAAATTAAAGGCACAGAAGTAGGAAATTGCAGTAACCCTGTGCCACTGAGCAGTAAGGAGCTGTGGATCAATGTCAAATAATGGAAGGACACTATTAAAAGTAACATAACTCACATTAGAGTAAAATGTTAGATAAAATGTTGATAAAAAAACAGAGAGGAAGGAAAGGGAGCAAAGAGAGGTTCAGAAGAGAGTATTTTTCATAGTTATGAATATTTCACATATATGTGAAATATATATTTCAAATATATATGAAATACATATTTCATATATATTTTAACCTCTATCCTAAACTTTTTCATGAGAACTGTTCTTGAAAACATCTGATTTTCCCCACTAACAACTAACATCCAGTCTTAAGGGAAAAAATGTTTCCACTTTTTTATTCTCTCATATCTCTTAACCTGAGCTTCCAGACTGAACATTTCCCCATATCTAGCTGACTAACAGTGACACCTAAAAATGTGCTTGACGACACATCACTCTTAGGTTCTCACCTAAGCTACACCCAGCTATAATCAGTTTACATTCATTTTGATTTTTACACTGTTCACTGTTCACTGGAAAATATACTGTTGTAAGAGAAAAACACACCAACGCTGAGTGATTTAGATACATGTGAGTGAGAAAGAGTTAGTTTCAACATGCCTGCTGCTTGGTACAAGGCTTCAGACTGTTGATTTTTACAGTAAAATCATAGATGTCAGCACACCTACAAAGAAATTTTCTTCATCAGAATGGCTTTCTTAATGCACCTCTTTGTGTAACAACAAAATTATCAGGTTTTATAATCAACTGCTCTGTTGCAATGAACAATTCATCTACCGTTGCTCTTTTTTGTTTTAAAAATCTATATAGACTATATGCTTTGCCATACATACTTATATATTTAAGTACATAGATAGTAAGTAAAGGATTATTATAATCTGTTCAGACAATAACATAGGGTTAAGTTGTGCCTATGATACTGTATCAGCAATTACACTTCATGTTTGGTCAGTGTATTCTGGACAGCCAAAATACTCTTGCAGAAAATCACTGAAAAATAAAGACCATGTGGTACTGCTCTAATCTAGACTTCTGTTTTCAACAGCCTAAAACCATCCCATAACTTCATGTCACATGAGATTTTCCCAGAACAACCCTCTCATGAAAGCCTGGAAAAATGAATTTTTCCTACAAAATGTGTTTTTAAGCAAAGAGGTCTTTTTCCTAAATCTGTTTTCATGGGAAGGCAAGGTGAAATTCTTCTCCTGTTTCTTATTACTATGGCAGTGCCACCACACTGCCACCCTTCATTCTAGAAATGATCATTCCCTTGCCCACAGGCAGCTCATCTGGTCTAGGACAGCAAAGTGAATCATAGCCCTTGTTAACACAGGGCTCAGGCACTGAAGCTACAGCCACCAAACAGCGTCGGGCACACGCCTCACTGCTCGGCTGAGAGACTTCAAAGTCCTCTAAGCAAGAGCACTGCAAATACTACAAACAAAACACATGACCAGATACTGCTTTAAGAACCACCCAAATGGCTACATGACCCTTGAAGAAAGCTGTCTGGAAAACAAATTTGTTGAGAAAATGAATTTTACAGACAAGTGTTATGCAAGTTAAAAGTTACCAGACTGTTGCAAAGAAATTAATTGCATTCATCGCACATCTCACCCCTCTTACAGATGACTTGAATCATCTTGCCTTGCATTAATGGGTTGCTACGGAAGCCATTTAGGAAAAAAAAATTAATAACTATAAAGTAGTTCTGCAAACAGAACTAAGTAATTTTTTTTTTACTTCAGATTTAGTCACAAAGAGAGGAAATCAGCAATGTTGGAATATCTGATTGGAAGAGCAGACATTCTTCTTCTGACTGCTAAACTGAGAACAGGCTATCTATAAATACAGCTACTGCATTTGGATCCAGTTAACAATTCTGTTGCAAATTTAAGAAAAAGAAATTTAATTTGCAGCATTCCAGTTCTAAATTTTCAGAAGTTGGTAATTTTTATTTAGGTCGCATTTTAATTTTTTTTTCCTCAGCAAGTAGGGGGATTTAAAAAAAAGGAAAATATTTTAGCACTAGACTAGAAAAATAAATTGCATTTTGAGAGAATAGTATGTTTATTTTCTATCCAAAACAGCTGTAAACCAAGAAATGTCTTCATATTCCTGAGTCTTGTGACACTCCTTAGGCTAATAGTGGAAACAGTAGTAGGAGAGGAGGGAAAGATGATTCCTTCCTAATTAAAAAATATATCACTGTGTAAAATATTTGGTCAAAAAAAGAAAATATCAGAATCTAAACAAAAATCTAATTTTCTGGTATTATCTGGCAGTCATTTTGGAAATCTTGCATCATCCACATTAATATCAATTTCTGTCTCCTATTCCACAACATGGCTTTAAAATTTATCCCATGTCTCTTACAAGAGTAATTTCATTTTCATGCTCTGTGAACTTCTATAATGTATTTTCTATCTCACAGCTGTGCAGTTCATTCAAAATTCTTACTCACTTACCAGTCAGTTTTTATAGCACTCTAGAGTACCTAAAGAGCAGTTGGTCACCAACTTGAAATTATGTCAGCCTTTCATTTATGACTGTCTTTAGCATTCTGCTTCTAGCAGTGTCACTCTGTGCCAGCTGGAGTACTCCCTTCTTTCCATCCTCCTTTGTGTCTTGGTATCTGTTTTCCTCTTGGAATCACCTCAGCCCTCAATTGTTCTAAAGATCATCTAAAAATCATCTGCTTCTGAAGAGCCAGACTCCTGGTGGATTTGTAGGTACTCTGTTACAATGAATGAATATGCATTACCCTTGTCCAACAAGTATCACAGAAGCCATATATTTGAATTAATTGCTAAGTAAAGCAGTAAACAAGGACAGACAACAAAATCATAACCTATAGCAAAAAATCAGTCAGATGCTAACACATTGGGTTTTGAGCAAATACTTGTCAGCACTGAATTCAGCTTTGCCACCCTGACTCTTTCTAAATCCTATAGACCACTTTAGACTCTCAGAGAGTATTAGGAAAATATTATGATCTTCCTCAAAGAGAACTGAGTATTAAGTGAAAAACTAGATCATCTGGGTATCCCAAAGGAGCACAAGGGATTCTAGCTAAACTAAAGCAGGCCTATTTTTTTTTTTTAAGTGTTTCAGTTTAGTGCATTTTCTTTGTTTTTGAAGGTTTTGGCTTTGTACTTCCAGTAAAAATTGAGAATGCAGCTTAGAATCACTGAGCTCATTGCTTGTCAAGGCCTCCCAAGAACAGTACACTCCCAAACAGATCAAGTAGGGTAACCATGGCTGATGTATAGCACAGCAGTATAGCTATTACTTTGAAAGTGAAAAAATACTCATATCCAGATGTAAATATATGTGCTTCAAAGACCTTGAACACTACACTCAGTGTTCACAGAGAAAGCAGGAGATTTATTAAACCTACTTCCAAAATAGTATTGATTTACACCACCACATTTTATAATACACACAATCATACCACTAAACCATCTTCTACAACACACTCAGTAAAATCAGGAATCTGACCCCTCTGTACCTTTCTAAATTCAGCTGTCATGCCTAACATGCTAATCTTCTGTCTGTGAATTTGTAACATTAATCTAAATGCTTCAAATTACTGAATTCTGTCTTGAGAGATATCATTCACAAAATAATCCTGGGGAAGCCACCTTAAAATAGCTCATACACCTCTGTCAGGTCAAACTGTTGTTTACCAATGAGCCATTTGTCTTGGTTTCCTTTCTAATCAACAAGCAGTAAGTTATTTTTTAAAGTTATTTTTAAAATAATTTTTGATTTGAAAATTTTTGATTCTACCTTCTCTTTTATAGTATTTTCTTTTCCTTTAATTTCTTATTTAAAATGCTAAAATATAAAGGAGCCTAGTAACATATCTTCAGCAGAGAAATTATCTCAAGAACTGCTTTGTGCTAATGAAGTGTATTTTTTTTATTTTCTTTTTCATGCATTTTCTATGCTTAGATACCATCTAAATGAAATAGAGTATCCTTATAGCTGTTAAGTGGACAATAGACAATAATTAGATAGTTATCCTAGAAATAAGCATGGAGGATACCCATTACAGTAATGTGAGTTTAATGATAATGTTAAACTCACAGACAGGAGCTTAATGTTACTGAATAACCAGGTCTGACAGCTTTAAAAGCTAAAATAGAAGTTCAAAGTTTTGTTCTATTCATACAGAAGAGAATTAAATATAAGACTACATTTTAAGTCATAGATTCTGAGAATTTCACTAAGAGCTCCTATGCATCTCAATGTAATTATCAGCCTGAGACTATTTAGATTTCTAATTATCATAATGTTCCCTACTGATATTAACAGAAATTTTCAATATGCTCTATTTACATCCAGATGAGAAATATGGTCTCCTCTTTTCAGTTGCTATGCACACTAAAATTTTAAAATCAGGTGAAAGGAAATTTTACAGAAGGTTCTTCACAAAAGAAACACTTATTCTCATATGCAAGCAAAATGCATTACCTGCTTGTGAACAACAGAAGTTTTGAAGGTAGGAAATTATGATATAATAAAGAGAATTTAAGAAATGCGAAGTGCTAAATGTTGCAACAATTTAATTCCACTTCTTTGTATCTTATTAGCAATAACATTGAATTATTCAAAAGAGTTGCTGGGCTTTAAAAAGAATCCTGCATCTCAAGCAAAGGCTATGAAGATTTTTTTCCTCCAAAATGAGAGAAAAATCAAGTGAGGCAGATGTACAAGCACTAACCTGAGCATATGGGCTGCATTGAAAACAACATCAAATTCCGTATTATCAAGTTCAGCTGCTTTTTTTGCCATTTCAGCTGCTTCTATCAGGCGGGATTCTTCTAGGAGGAACTGACCTGCAATGGAGTGCGTGAACATGAGCCCACAGAAAATAACTTACGTAATACACTTCAGACAGTATAGTCAGGAAAAGGAAGCACAAAAAAACCAACAAAAATACTCCAAACCTACACCCCAAACTAATAAACCAAGCAATAAACCAATGTCTCAGATTCAATGTCATTTGCTGATCTGCTCTGTATTTCAATATCTTTAAAATACAGTCCATGTAGAAAAATTGCAATAAATATGACAAGTAATAACAATATCTTTGGAATGCATTTAGGAAAAGTGAGAATGATAGAGTAAAACTCAGACATCAAGAAACCATACTCCCAAACCCCAGGAAGCCTGACATTTGAGAACGTACCTTTCTGCCTATACAATTACCATGATCTTTGCTTCCTCAAAACACATTGAAATAAAATAGTATCCACAAATTAAACACATTCCCAAAGAATATCCCAACATTTGTTTTAGAAGCATACCCCAAATTCACATAAATTGATAAATTTTAGTATACATACATTTTTTTACCTTTCGAATTCTATTTTGTATTTCCTTTAAAACCATTACATATATACATACATCTTAATGGACTGGTATTTTATCTTATATTTCACTAACACTAAAAGACTCACAACAGGTAGTTTTTTACAGGTTTCCTATATGATACTTACCTCTCACATTAAACAAAAATAGAAGATGGCTAAAATCAAGTGACTCACTTTTTACAAATTAAATCATCACTATCATTAAACCAAGTATAAGCAGAAAAGAATGAATAATTTAGCACAAACCAAGCTTTAATTGAAATACAGAATACAGAATTGTTTTCAAAACAAAACATGTAACATACAGGAGAACTCTAAAAATGAGTTTTCCTTTGAAGAAGGCGAAAAAAATAATTTGGAAGGTACTCAACCTTATTTTTGCTTGTTTAATGCTTTTTCACACCTAACCTGTAAAATGTGTTATTTATTGCAACAACATTTTTAAGGAATTCAACCATCTAGTGTCTGTGCATACATAACTTTATATTTGGAAAAACTATCTTAAAGCCTTAAAGTGATTATACATTCCAGCACGACGTCCTTCCCTTTTTGTCTTACTTTGTCAAGTAAGGTCTCTCAGGCAAAACTCCACCATGCCACCACTAACCACAAGCCTCATCAGGAACAATATACCATGAGCAAATGACAGTCTGTCATGGTAAGGGATTTTGTCGTTTTTCTCTTCCCCTTTCCTCATTAATTCCCAGTTGCTCACATACTTGCTGTGTGCTAAGGTGAAACATTCCCTTAACCAGAGCTAGCAAGGTCTGTACAAACATCGTGAACTCATTGATGCTTTGGTACAAGAAAGACATTTGCAGAAGGAATCATTTCAATACAAAAAATTATGAAAGGCAGCTTTCTTAGCTTTTTGTTTTCTCTGTGGATACATTTCAGCTTGGGAGAGTTGGAGATTATTTACTCAGTCTCTTATATCTTAATTATTCAGATCTGCAAAACTTGTAAAAACATTTTGGTGCCTTCCTGCATTCACAGCATAAGGTTTGCTTGCTTTAGTTACATCCACACTCATTGTACTTTGATTCAGTACAATGCTTTGTACCTATTGTGCCCAGAAACAGATAATTTACAAAAAAACCCTTCCCACACATGAAAATAATTAAACAAATAAATAAAAAGAGAAAAGAAAACATAGTTTGAGAACAATTTGGACCACAAGAAATTAATTTGTCTTCAGAATTATAAATCAGTGGTTGAACTGTTAATGGAAGTCTCTTAATGGAAGTTGCTTCTAAATAAAAAAAAATTCTGACAAAAGCTAAAAGTTTA
Organism: Vidua macroura; assembly: GCF_024509145.1. Taxonomy (NCBI): domain Eukaryota; kingdom Metazoa; phylum Chordata; class Aves; order Passeriformes; family Viduidae; genus Vidua; species Vidua macroura. The sequence continues at coordinate 33,619,268 of NC_071575.1, forward strand.
ACTTTTTTTTTTTTTTAATATTTTTATTTTTCTTTTGGGTACCGCATCAGAGTATGCCTCATATGCTGCAGGACAAATTCATATTTGAATCTGAAAATTCTACAAGTAAATCTACCAAATAAAATAGTTCATATCTATTTGGGCTGAATTCGTATTTTCTTTAAAGAGTAATCTTTGAAATAAGCTTGACCAACTAGTATTCCAATTCTCTTCTAATGAATGAAGCAAAACAGTATTCCTAATCTTTAAGCCCATATTAAAGCAAACCAGTCATACAATGTTAACAGTAAGGTACTTTTGCTAATGAAAGCCCTGGATTAGCAGAGCAAAACACTGGTAAGTGGATGTGCTACTGATACATTCAGCCAGAGGGGAGAACAAATGTTGTATCCCAGGTTTGGGTACAGACTAGGGGTTCTGATATGTGTTAGTTAGCCGGTGCTGTGTACCCCCGTGCACCTCCCAGGTTTCTCCCCCGTCCCTGCAGTAGTCGGCTCCAGGTTACTTACCATTGGAGCTCACCATGCCAGTCCTGCAACCACCCCCCTGTCCACTCCAGAGAGTTCCGCGTCTGTTTCCCCATTCCCGCAACCCCATTCGCCCTGGAGCCTGGTCTGCCCCTGTCACGTCCTCGTTGGTTACCCTGATCCATGTCACTCCCCCGTAGCCTGCCCCCATTGGGCGAGGGGGGCTTCTGCCTCTCTTGGCCCGGCCCCTATAATACCCTATGCCTTCCTTTGTTCGTGGCCATTTTTGTCCACGCGGGCGCTGGGGAGCGAGCTGCGGCTTCTCCAACGTGGCTCCCTGCGGCAAATAAAATCTCCCCAGCCTCCCACACGGGTGGAGTGGACAATTCCTTCGCCTCTTTGCCTCGACCCTTGTGTGGGTGACAGAACCCAGCAAGCCCCGACCAGCGCACCACGGAAGTGGCGCCTGGGAGCAAGCGGTGCCCCAGTCCCGAGGAGAAACCACACCTTTTAGGCGCCCCGGAGTGGTGCGGGACTGGGGAAAACAACATGACGCCGCATTTGGTGCTGGCCGTGCAGGCGGAGATTCACCACGAAGCACCTGGAAACCGCGCAGAGAGCCGCCGCCGCCGCCGACCAGCAAGTGCCGCTGCTGAGCTGAGTGAGCGTGGTCCGCATGGAGAGCCGCCGCCGTCGCAGAGCCACACCAGAATAGTGCTTCATGTTGGACTGAAAACGGGAGCGGAGACTCCCCAAAGTAGGCCAGTGAAGTCTCCGCCACCCCCGAGGAAAGCACACGGTGCTTTCCCCACACGGGAAGAGAAGCGTAACCTTTCACAGCAGTGGAAAGCCGAAGAGAGGTTGTTTCCGGGAACCAAGGACCCTGGTTGCAGTTTTTATTTGTGGAATATTCTGGTTTAGTGAGTATTTAGTGGTAGGGATGGACCCAGATAATACTCCCCTTCACGTGGGTGGGCTTTGCCACGTTCCCGAGGATGAGGGGACGCGTGGTGCACAACGCGAGCAGCAGCCACTGGGGTCTTTCGCCTTTTTTGGGTTTTTTTTCCGATTTTCCTGCACCAGGGGTGAGGTCGGGTGGGTGGAAATAGCATGGGGACCGTGCTAACCACCCCACAGAAGGAATTCTATACCCAAGGTAAGGATATCCTATCAGTGAAGGGCCCCTGCCCCAAAAGTTCTGTTAAAAATTTTGTTCCGTGGCTGTGCTTTTCCTTCCCCCGCATGTCAGCGGGGGATGCTAGCAAAAGGGAGTTTTGGGAGCGGGTGGGAGCAAAATTGGCAGAGGGAATTGAACGTAGGGATCCCTCTGTTAAAGGTTGCTTTACCACCCTCCATTTGCTAATATCGGAAGTTGTAAAAGCGGAGTCCACGCAGGAAGCGAGCTGGGAAGGAAGAGAGCCATGGGACAGAACTGTTGTTCTCCCTGAACCCGTTTCCCCGCCTTCTAATCCTTCTTTCCCTAACCCAGGTGGGCAGGGGGGAGTACTCCACCACTCAATGGTGCAGGGCAGCTCCACAAACGTGGACTGTGCTCCTGGCTCCCCCAAGCCCCCCCAGCGTCCCCGCCTTAGCGAAACTGGCCACTTCGCTGAGGAACTGACCCCAAACCCTTTTTCCAATCCCTTTTACCCAGTTAGAAATCCCAGTTCTGGCACTACCCCATGCAGTTCTGTTTCTTTGAATCCTTTCCTTTGTTTCCCTGAGGAAACTGTGGCCACGTGGTCAGTGCCTTTGTCTTCCCAAGATGGAAGACAGCCATGTGGAGGGGCTTCTTCTTCCCATAATCCCTTTCTCTCCTTTGTTCCCTGTGTCCCCGCCTTTGACCCAACCCCCTCTGGCCTCCCTGTGGGCATGGTCACCGCCCCCTCAGGAGATCAGGTTACTCCCCTGTTGCCCACACCGCACTCCCCCACCCACTGTTCCTCCTTGTGTGGGCGTTCCCCCCAGTCCTTTACATGTTCTCCCAGTTGCATCATTTACCCCGCCCTCTCCCTCCGGGGAGAGCTCTGCCGCCTCTGCCCCGCTGCCTCAGGGAATAGGAGGCAGCCCCCGTCCAGTTCCCCGCACCCTGTCCCCATCTTCCCATGGGTCCTGGAGGTCTGGGTGGGAGGGAAGAGGGGGGACGGAGGAGCGGGGTCCCCTACCTTCATCTTCCCATGGGCCTTGGAGATCTGGGGGGGGCGAGGGGAAGAGGAAGGAGAGGGGAGTGGGAATCCCCGCCCCTGCATTCCCATGGTTCCCGGAGACCCGGGAGGGAGGGAAGCAGAGGGAGGGGTGAGCAGGAGTCCCTGCCTCTGCATTCCCATGGTTCCCAGAGACCCAGGAGGGAGGGAAACAAGGGGAGGGGGGAGCAGGGGAAGGTTTCTGAGCATTTTGCAGATTCCACGGATCGGGTCAAGGTGGCAGTTGAGAGGCATGTAGAGGGATCAGAGGTCCAAGACAAGCTTGTCCCAGAAACATCATCCATGAACGCTGAAACACAGCTCGAGAGAAAAGAAATCCCAGAAAATCCCAGAAGCCATGTGGTCGCCTTGGCTGCTGTGCCTCCAAAGAACACCGTTCCAAGGCAGCCTCCATTGAAACGCCAATGCTTCCACTGTGATCGGAAGGGACATTTTGTTATCCAATGTCCATTTGTGGGGAGGGCACCTCCAGGAACAGTGGGAGGGGGAGGGGGGAAGGAGACCCCACTTTCCCAAAAAACTGAAAAAGGAACGCAAATCTGGTTCACGTGAAGATAAAAATAAGGCAGGCCACAGCACCTCAAGGGGAGGTGTGATTTATCAAGTAGTGCAGGTGGTGAGTCGCAACATCAGAGTGCCTGTGGGTGCAGCAGATGACCCCACCAATCGGGGCGTGGCATCAAACTGCAGGCGCTGCAAAGAGAAAAGATACTACATCATTTAAAAAAAAATTTCCCCAAAGCCACAGAAAAATCTCCTCAGCTACCCCAGTCCGTGTGTGTCCCCAGTCCACGTGTTTGTAATAAAGTTGTTGTCCCAGTTCTCCTATCTCAAGCACCCGGAGAAGAACCGGTCCCAGCATCATTGCAGCAAGCCCTCTCCATCTGCAAAGGGCAGCCATTGCAGCAGCAGAAGAAAACACCAGGAGCAGAAGCTGAGTGAAGAAGCAAACAGACGAGCAGTGAAAAAGACCATACAGCCGTCCTTTTTTATATTTTGAAAAACAGGGAGATGTTGTATCCCAGGTTTGGGTTCAGAATAGGGGTTCTGATATGTGTTAGTTAGCTGGTGCTGTGTACCCCTGTGCACCCCCCGGGTTTCTCCCCCGCCCCCGCAGTAGTCGGCTCCAGGTTACTTACCATTGGAGCTCACCATGCCAGTCCTGCAACCACCCCCCTGTCCACTCCAGAGAGTTCCGTGTCTGTTTCCCCATTCCCGCAACCCCATTCGCCCTGGAGCCCGGTCTGCCCCTGTCACGTCCTCGTTGGTTACCCTGATCCATGTCACTCCCCCGTAGCCTGCCCCCATTGGGCGAGGGGGGCTTCTGCCTCTCTTGGCCCGGCCCCTATAATACCCTATGCCTTCCTTTGTTCGTGGCCATTTTCGTCCACGTGGGCGCTGGGGAGCAAGCTGCGGCTTTTCCGTCATGGCTCCCCGCGGCAAATAAAATCTCCCCAGCCTCCCACACGGGCAGAGTGGACAATTCCTTCGCCTCTTTGCCTCGACCCTCATGCGGGTGACATAAGTGGCGCCCGGGAGCAAGCGGCGCCCCAGTCCCGAGGAGAAACTGCACCTTTTAGGCACCCCGGAGTGGCACGGGACCGGGGAAAACAACGCAATGTCGCAAACAAAGATATAAGTAAAACTTTCAGTTCGTCAAAAAGAAAGTTCTAGGACTGTACATCACCATACACCAGTCTCTGCCCTGTCTCTGCCCTGTACTGGGGGTGGCAATAACTCATGCTGAGTGGGTAAGGAGCAGATGATGCATATATGAAACCAAATGTATTATCCACTATATGCAAGCTCCTACAGAACTCCAGTTTACGGCCAGTTCTCTTCATAAATGACTTGGATGCAGGTCTTAAAGGCATACAAAGTAAGTTTGCCAATAATACGAAACTGAGACGAGCTATCAACTCCTCTGAGGGCAAGTGCCAGATTTGGTACCTGGGATGGGGCAACCCTGGATGTACAAACAGACTGGGGAATGAGATGCTGGAAAACAGCACCATGGAAAGGGACCTGAGGGTTCTGGTAGATGGCAAGTTCAATGTGAGTCACAGTAAAAACACTGCAACTTTTTCAATCTAGTGAAAAAGTCATTACCTGAGTGTATTGTCCCCATGGTGGATTGTCCCCTGCCAGTATCCAAGCACTCATACAGGGTGAGGGGAGAAAACAGAAGAGCAAAACCAAGAAAATCTCTGCATCAAGATATAGGCAGTTTAACATGGGGAAGAAAAAAAAACCCAAACTGAAACAGCAAACAGCAAAGTGAAGGAAATTTCTCACCACTTCTCATAGGTAGAGATGCTCAGCCAGTTTCCAAACAAAACCATCTCAGAAGCCAAAACCCTTCTTGTTTCTCTACTCCAGTTTTTATTGCTGAACACAATGTTATACGAACTGTTTTATCTATCCCTTTGGCCAGCTCAGATCAGCTGTCCAAGCTATGCTCCCTCCCAAAAAGAGAAAGCCTTGACACTGCTTAAACACTATTCAGCAGCAGCCAAAACTTTGGTGTGTGTTATCAAGGCTGCTTTAGTCACAAATTCAAAACAAGGCATCATCCAAGCTGCTATGAAGTTAACACTATCACAGCCAGACCCAGTACAAGGTGGAAACTTTCAGTTAAAAATTGATTTGCCAAGTTCTTCTGAAAGGCAGACTAATTTTATTCACACATCTCAATTTAATTTAAAGTACCTAAGTAGAAAAATACCATTTTGAAAACATTAGCTGCCATTCATTTTAATCTGATATACTAAAATCATACAAGAATGAGCCGGATTGGCAGTTTACTGCTGTGCTTTCTTCATTATAAAACAGACTTCTGAACCTTTCTTGTCAAAGCCATAAAAAGGTTTTCCCAAGAGAAGAGCACTAGCAGGGTGTAATATTGGCAAGGTGTTGAAGGTGGATCAGAAGGTATGATCCACAAGCCCCTGCATCCAGGAACCACTTGTGTGGGTCTAAATTTATATGTAGGATTTTATTCTCTGACAAGCAGCTGGCAAACCTTATGAGATACTGCCCAGCATCACATAGAGAGCTTACTTATTGCAGGTGTCACGATTCCAGCTCTTGCCAACAACATAAATTACGGTAGCCTGACTTTTTTTGGAATCACAACAGCTTTTGAGAAAACAGCTCCAAATACCACATTTTCCTATCTAGAGGAAAGAATATTTTTCATTACTCTTCTAAACTGGAAGTGGGAAATCCACAGTCCAGGAAAAGATGTGACTTTCAGAAACACTGTGGTTTGCCTGGAATGTTACTTTTTTTTTGATAATTTTTTCCACCTTTCTTGCTAGACAGCACAGGGGTGAGAGTAAATATGTAGTCAAGAGTTGTTAAAGACCTTTGATAGCAGAGAACTGATTCAATATTTCACAATCCTCTTAGTAATTTTTCCCTAAACTATCTAAGAATCAGAAATAGCATTAAAGCTGCTGAAATCTGTACTTGCAGCCTTGTTCAAACGTACTTTTCATTGCAAACCATCAACAGTGGTTTTGAGTTTATATTTGACCAAAAACTTTTGGGGCAATACATACAATTTAGTGAAAAGTGAGATATAAGTATGTATGTAACTTAAACAAGAACAAAAAAATTCCAGTTCCCAGCAATTGAAAAGAACAGTTTATTTTCATGTTTTATCGATTTTTAAAAAGTATTTATCCACATAAATGAAAGCCTACAGCTCTCTATCCTGTATAATTGTCTCCCTAAAACAATAATGAACATTTGTAAAGCATTTGTTAAGATATGCACCACCAACAATTTAAAAGCCATACATCTGAACTGTTAGTTCTGCTGCTTTATTGTAACAAGAAAGCTATTAATTGGAAAGATATTAATTGGTTGGGATATGTCTCTGTGTAAAAATCTTTTATGTTCAGAGCACAAAGGCATTAATTACTGTGTTCCTCTAGAATGGGCTTAACTATTCCTTGCAGACACTGTGAGCCTTTATTTTACTAGATAAAAGTGCAATTTGCTTAATTTACTACATAAAAGTGCAATTTGCACCAATCTTTTTGAAATGTTCCCTCTTTTACTCACTGGCAAACACACAAACGTACTCCCAGAACAGAGTAGATTTCTGAAATAGCACATCTTGCTGGTGTTGATTTTGAAAAGAGCTATCTTGAATGTTCTCAGAATGCTGCTGGTTCTGCATTTACTCAGGTTGCTATGACAGACTTGTGGTGTGGTATCTTTAGTAATGTGAGCAAAACTGAGTAAACTACCTTCTGAATAATAATGAAAAAAACTTCCAAAACCATCCTAAACAGGAATTTATTTTTTTTAATATACATTTCTCACCAAGTCTTCTGCTTCTTATCCTCTTCAAAAGAGTTTTTTAGTTCCACAACATGAAAAGTGGCTCTACCAAGATTCGACTGTAAAATCTGTTTGCAATAAACTTCACTAGAAGCTCTTTCAGCACATTCAGCATTGAGGATTGGAAGCTGAATATCTGCTGGTGCTTTCAAAGCATTTCAAATTTCAAGAGAAAGAAGAAGAGGGAGCAGATTCTGGCTGACTCAATGCATTGTATTTTGTCCGATGCAGATGATATCTTGAGAGCAGAATTATATTCTCAGTGGCAGAACCATCATTGAAGTTACTATCAACTTCAGCTCTGCTGTGGCAATGCAGAACTAAAGAGCTGATGCAACCAGAGATTTCAAAATGGAAAATTTAAATTGCACTCAGTGGAAGAAATGAGGCGAGACCTTGCCTGCAAGTTGATTTCCAAAGTATTTCAGATGATGAATCAATGTTTCAAGATGCAAAATCAACAGACATGACCTAATGTAACTGTTTTGTTTAGGAGTTTCAAAACAGATTCACTGGCTGTGAAGGAGCAGTTCTCAGAGCAAGGGAATGTTTTATTAAACATCCTGCTTTTCCAGACCTGTTAAGACAATTTCTTGCTGAACTTGGAAGATGTGATAGGAGAAACAAAGGCAACTTATATCACAATCACCCAAATGGTAGCGGCATTTCAGTTTTTACTGCTCCTTGTATCCCATTCCATCTTAATTGAAATGTGTACTCTTGGTTTCTTGATGGAAGGACTTCTGGAGACCTTCTCCCTTTAATGAGTTCCCAAAGAGAAAATTCTTCCATGCAAATAAAACATAATGAAACACTAAGCAAGTCAGTGGGTACTGCAATATCATTATATGCACTGGCTTGGAAAAGAATTTTTTTTATTAGTCCTTTTCTTTGTCTGAAAAACTTATCTGTTGCAATTTTGCTAAATGTACCACTGGTACATGCATTTCAGAGCATGATCATAGACAAGAGAGAAAAAATTAACTAGCAAACCTTTGGGACTTGATGACTAAACCTGTAACCACATCTGGATCACTGGAAGCTCTCACCAAACCAAAAGATTAATGATGAAAATATATACTACAGAGGATCTCATGATTTACAAATACTGAGGAAGATCCTGAACTCTATATCATTTTCCAGACACCTGATGATGTATAAGGTTTGGAAATGTAAAATTTGGCTGAAAAAGAACTATCCAGTTGCACTTTCGTAGCAGCTTCATGCTTTCTCTACAAAAATCCCCATGAAATAGTACTCATAGGTCAAAACATATGACCATTAGCAAAGAAGTCCTCAGCATTGTTTGTGCCACAAAACCTCCAGCACTGTTCATGTTCATTTTTCAGTCCCTACAGAAATGCCCCATTTTGGCAATATGGAAGAAGCACATAGACACATTTCTAACCCTGTCTCTGATCTGCACTATCTATATCACATCCCTTCAGCAGTCTAGTATATTGTGCTGAGGAAGCAGAGTCAACCATGTATTAGAGATGTCAGAATGATTAGATTTAAGGCTAAACCCAAGGGAAGAGCCAGAAGCATGGAAATTCCACAGCATTTCAGATTAGTGACCTAGCTTGTTTGGAAATACTCCACTGCATTCCACTTGAGTGATTGGTTCTAAAGAGAGTTTGGAAAAATAGTTATTATAGTGGTCTGTAATAATCTTCTTTTAATGTTGTGTGATAAAAGTAGCCTAGAGTGACAAAAAGGACTTAAAATTGGTTGATTGTCCTGAACAGCTCAGTTTTTGTCCTCAGTTTGGAACTAAGAAATACTGTTGGTTAGTAGTAGCTAAAGATTTTCCTAAAGTTTGTAGAGGGAGTTCTGAGAGCAAAAAGGTCAGCAGCTTAATGAAGTATTTCTGCAAGACAGTTACATCTTCCTGCTTCAAGTCTAGGAATCCTCTCTTCTTGGAATTACATTCATTGATATTGCAGGAGCAGGTATATGCCATAGTCCAAAGGCAGGATCCTGATTTGATGGCACATAGTATGTTCAAGACAGAGAGACCCTTTCTCCAAAGAGCACATATGTTCTATGAACATGTATTATTTGAATATCATAAACTAGTTTATAGTTTTCCTACAAAATCACTGTATACCAATGTTGGGATTTCCCAAAGATTTAAAATGACAAAGCCTCTGTCATCAGCAGAAAGGTTCACGAGTGCACATTGAGAAGTGACTTAGTGATGGACGTACTATATCTGGTTCACTTTGACCCTCATAAAGGGATTTAATTTCTCAATACAAAATCATCATGTAGCATCTGGGGTTCCCAATGCAGCAGACCTATGGACTTTTATTTATCATTTGGTATATACTGCATTTAGCTAACCTGTCAATCAGAAACAGGATAATCCATTCACTGGATTTATGTCTTATTAAGTTTTATCCATTTCATTGACAAAAGTGAACACTGACCTACCTGTGGATTAGCATGACATTTTTACCTTCCACATAAAGCTCTCCTAAAGAAATTAGTAAGATTTCATGAGTCAAGTCATCATTTCATGATGTTCCTCTTTTTTATAAATACAACATTGATACTCTATTTTTCATTAGTTCACTGCTTTCTTCATAGGAGCTTTTCCTTAAATATGTGGGGAAAATATATAATTTTTTTCTTAGGCTGCTCTTCAGTCAATGAAGACAAAAAGCACAAAACTCAAGCAATGAGAACAATGTGACTACACTGAAATATTATAGATGCAGCACAAAGAATCAGTTAGGTTGAAAAGACCTTAATGATCATCGAGTCCAACCTTTGACTGAACACCACCATGCTCATTACATATAGTGCTAAGTGTCATGACCAGTCCTTTCTTGAACTTCTCCAATGATGGTGACTCCACCACCTCCCTGGACATCCTGTCCATCCTGCATAACTATCCTTTCTGTGAAGAAATTCTTCCTATGTCCAACCTGAGCCTCCTCTGGCTCAGCTTGAGGCCTCTTCCTTTAATCCTGTCACTGATTGCCGGGGAGAAGAGACCAACCCCCACCTGTCTCCTTTCAGATAGGTGGAGAGAGTGACTGGGTCTCCCCTGAGCCTCCTTTTCTCCAGGCTAAACAACCCCAGCTCCCTCAGCCACTCCTTACAGGACTTGTGCTCCAGACCCTTCCCCAGCCTTGTTGCCCTTCTCTGGGCATTCTCCAGCTCCTCAATGTCTTTCTTGCAGGCCCAGAACCAGACCCAGACACAGGACTCAAGGTGTGGCCTCACCAGTGCCAAGTACAGGGACACAATCCCTGCCCAGGTCCTGCTGGCCACACTATTGCTGATCCAGGCCAGGATGCCATTAGCCTTCTTGGCCACCTGGGCACATGCTGGCCTATGTTCAGCTGCTGACAACCAACACCCCCAGCTACTTTTCCTCTGCGCAGTTTTCCAGCTGCTCTGCCCCCAGCCTGCGGTGCTGCAAGGGGTCATTGTGACTGAAATCCAGGACCTGGCACTTCACCTTACTGAACCTCAATCTAAGCAGAAATATCTAAGAAAAAAAATGAAGTCACATCTGTAAATATATAAAAATTCTCACACTCACTAATACATGTAAGCCTAAGACAAAGACTGAAAAAAATGGTGCTTGAAAACTCACTGCTATTATATTTCAATGAAATATACTTTGATCCTTAAACCATAGCAATTACAACCCATTTTCAGGCTGTGACATAGGAGTAGTAAAGCAGCCATCTTTGGAAGTAAGACAGATACAAAGTGCTAATAAGTTTAGGTGAAAATTTAGGCATCAAAAAAGGGCTAAGAGCCCTTTGCAGAAACAGTGATTAGAAAGATTATGATGAAATTGAAAAACAATTAAAAAGGCAGTTAAGAAGTTAAACTTGCTTAAAAAGAAACAGATAATGTAAGAAAATCTATAAAAATAACTCCTAAATTATCACAAATTCAAAAGTGAAAGACAATGTAAAAACAAAAGTGTATTTGGGAATATGTTAATCTGTTCTTAGTTCAATTAGGATATAGCTAATACACTTCAGTTTTATGTAATCTGAAAGTCTCTTTTTGTTTTACATCTCTAACAGGGAATGCATTTAAAAAGGCAGATGATCAGTGTGAAATGCTAAATTAAGTGAATGCATAATTAATATAATTAGAATAATCCAATTTTATAATGAAAAAAGGAATCTTTAAACAATTTAGGCTTATTAGAAACAATGTATTATTCAAAGGAAACTATTTTAAAAGGAGGTGTCAACAGCTATTAATAAAATAGAGTTAATTTGAAAATCCTCTTGGGTTCTAGACTTTTCTATTCCAATTAAGCCATTACAAATATAAGGGAGAAGGGACCTTTGCACATATTTATCTTGAAATCTTACTACTCCTTTGTCTCTTTGTTTTATTCCCCACTCCATTTTCATCACTTTGGAGAAAGGCCACTATATGCACATTAAGAGGCACAGTGTCAAAACCTATTTTTAGCAGACAAGTAAAATGAACTCTAGTGCTTTTTGAGTTTTTTTTTTTGGTTTGGGTTTTTTTTTATTTTTGGGTTGTTTTTTTGTATGGGTTTTTTGTTTGTTTGTTTTGTTGTTGTTTGCTTGGTGGGTTTTTTTATGATTATTATTTTATTTTTGTTTTTAAACAGCAAATTATAAATAAAATAAGACATTTCTGGAGATAAATGCTACACTACAAATATCACTGTAGATTTATGGTGTTTTTCATTTAAGGAAAAGCTAGTACAGAAAGCTTCAACAATTTCAAACTCCTCAATTACACTGCATCCTATTTACTGAAGAATTTGTTTTTGTTTTTTTTTTTTTTTTTTAAGATGATCACATAAATATGTCACTGTTTGAAATGCACCTCATAGTTGTGCACTGACAGAATTTATACATAATCTTTCTTCAGCTTCTCCTGAGATAGGCTCAGTTCAGACAGAAACAGAGACCTTTGCCTCCTCTGTCATATATCCAAATACTATATCCAAAACTACATAGTCTGTGAACCTTAAGGGCACTTGTCTGACCTGACTAAACATCTCCATGCTGACAAATTTGATGTACTGATCCTTTAGCTGCCATTATATTCTTAAAATATTTAGAAGACAGAAAACTTTCCCAGAGAAAAAATATAGAAATTAAAAAATAAATAAATGTTAAGTTCAACCTCTTTTAGTCAAAAGGGTTCATGTTAGGCAGTCTTTAGAAAATGTGCATTAAAAAATGTGTATAAAAAATATCCAATTAAATGCCACAAACCTTACAGAAGCATACAAATTCAGTATCAAAAAAAATTCCTCCAGTTTTCTAGTTCAAAACCGTCTATATGGTGGGAGGAAAAAAAAAAGTATCGTTGCTTCTTTACTCTTTCCTCTCTCACTTTTTCTTCTTCCTTATTCATTAGAATTTTCTCTCTTCCATCTGTGAGGTGTAGCCTACTGTGTACCTGAGCAGCTTGTAGCAGATCACTCATCAACCCTCATGTATTTGTAAGATGTAACGGTTTTGCACCAGGTTCAGATGTTCAGACAACTGGCATATGAGAGGTAGAAAGGAAAGAAGGGCAAAAGAAAGGTGGTCAGGTGAGCAGCAGCCTGCATTTCCACCTGAGAGGGGACTGCCATCCTCTCTGGTCACTAGAGTAAAAGCCACTTCCCCTTATGTCCAATGGAGTGGCATCATGTCAACAGTCTACAAGGATTTATATATCTTCATCTTTTTCACTATTTCTCCCTTCAGACATCTTCAAGCATAATGAGTCTGGGAAACACTGCTTAAAACTTAAATCCCCTTAAAACCAAAGTCAGCCAAGTACCTACAGAAAACTAATTATAATGCCAGCTTGAGCAGAGAAACATGTTGTGGTGGTATCTTTCAAGGAGCAACCATCAAACTGTTCCAATCTCTCCAAATTTTCATGAGATTAAATAAGCTGCCTCCTTGCACCAAGTAATACCTAAAAATAGCTTTGGCTTATGGCTTGAATTAAAGCACATTATAATACAAAGGTAAGCCTCTTAAAAGATACAGCATATTGACAGTTTTTCTCATAGCTCCAAGAAAAGTCCAGAAGGTTAGAAGTCAAAAAGAACATCTGCACAACCTGGAAGCACAAATGATAAGTGTATGCAATCCATGTGAACTTGGAAGAAAATCTTCTGTCCATTTATTCCTGCTACTCCATCAACACCCTGTCATGTCCCAACTGACCACTCTTTTCATTTGGCTGCTTTGTGAGGTATGTGTTTTTTTAGGACTGATACCATCTACTTTATTCTCTCATCCAACATCTTCATGCTGAGAAAAAAAAGTAACCTCTAAGATTTACATGCAAAATATGGATGTATTCCCCAGGATGTAGACTGTACCTGTGACAAGGTGCTGGAACAAATTAATGAGATGGAGAGGTAAAGCTTGAAGTGTTCTCTAGAGATTCCAATGGATTATTTGGAATGCCCCTGGTAACACACAGTACATAGCTCTGATTAATTCCAGAACGAGGTGGAAAAGAGAAGATAAATAAAACTAGGAAGAAAAGAAAGAAAGAAAGAAAATACAAGGATAATTCAGTTCAAATTTTATAAAGTTCTGTACTCAAAGTGGCAAGGATTTGAGATCAGCAGTATTACACAGACACAAGAGCCAAGCAGAAGTATACCATATCTTTCTCATAGCTGCTTTGATATAACTGTAGAATAACATCACTGAATCAGTGAGGTGATCAGAAGTTATATTATGAAAAGATTTCACACACATTCAGAAGAGCTCTCTGGGTATAATGCTGCAAGACCTAGTGACTGTTAAAGAGAACCTTCTTGTGCCTATTGCCCTTCAGCATCCCATTTTACTATGCTGTTGTTCCAAACATTGACTGAATTTTGCCCTTCACTCTTAACCTGCTGAGTAGAACCTCGCTTATGTTGATTATCACCTCTGCACAATGACAGAACCCACGTTTTGAACCTGGTACACAATAAAGGAAAAGTTTTCCAATGTTTTTAGGGAATAATCTTAATTAGGAAATAACACACCATGTTAATATTATAATCTGGTAATGAAGAAGTCAATATATCAGACATGAATGATGATTTGAATAACCATGCTTTTAGTTTATAGGATACTTGAAAATGAGACAGAGGGAATATTGCAAGAAAGGATAAGCAAGTTGATGAGTAATGAGCGAAAAAGAAAAAAAGTTCTAGACCTATAATAAAATACACTAAATCCTAACATCATTTGCTGAGATGTACTGTTGAGACCAACCATTGAATTTATATGCAAAGATTTCTTAATAACTGAGGACATATTTCTTAGTAACAAAGGCTGGGAGGGGCTTGAGTAGGATTTCAAGAAACCATCAGCTTGATGGTTTGAAATATGCACGATACTTACATCCAACTGAAATAATGGGGTTTATATGCACAAATATCCCTATCATCTTTACTTGTACATGCATAAAGAGAAGATAAGGCTATGAACTGCAATGTTTCATAACGCAAAATAATGCAACACTGGGCTACATTAAATACAATGACATGTTCTAAGTCAAAAGGCTGACTCTGGGAATCTAACATACAGAATTTCATATTTCATAGGACCAAACAGATACAACATATGAGCAATTCAGACAAAGATATCACAGAGTAAAAACATGGTTATTATGTGAGATTGATTTTCCCTCTTACCTGCTCATTTTTATTTATTTCACCAGTAAGAACCAGAAGAGAAAATGAAAATAATATATAAAGATATATATATATAGCGTGCTTTGTAGTTTCCTACCTTCTTCCTAAGCTAAGATGAAACTTATTGCTTTCTATGTTCCAATTGGCACAACATAGCTTGCATTTTAAGATTTGTCCATTATCAGCTTTAAAATACAGCAAGAATTAGTCCATAAAGATTAATAACTTTGGTTCCCTGAGACTAAACACATCTGGAAGTATTTTTTGCACATCTAGCAAAAACAATCCAAAATTACAAAGATACCTTCAAATTAACTGTGTGCTTTATGCAACATGCATGGCTTAAAAGGAAAGATACAGACAACTTGTCAAAACCTTTTGTAATACTTAGCCATTTCAAGCCAAGAAGGTGGTGGGAAGGAGGTAGATGTAAGGCCTATAAGACATTTCAATATATGGAATTCACACGCACTGAAGTAAAATTTCTGGTTGCCCACCTATCAACAATCACTGAAGTCAGGCCAAAACTGTTAACAATAATATTCCAGGCCATGAAACTCTGACATATGGCAATAGTCACCTTTGTTCTCTCCCAGAGAGGCAGCAATATCGAAATTCCTCTCATAGGAGGAAAGCTATGCAAAATATGAAAATCTTCACCTTTCCCTCTCCAGTGATGGAAAAATGGTAACAAAGTAATATATGGTAGATTAGTTTCTCCCCTTTTAAAGAAGGTATTTTGCCAGTAGAACTTCTCAAATCTTTAATCACTTGAAGAGATTAACAGCAAGCCTGGAATACATGTTGAAATCCTATCTATCTGAAACATACCATAATGCATGTAGCAGTTTCCTTTGGTAGGATCCAGCTGAATAGCCTTGATGAAGTACTTCTCTGCCTCACTCTTGCGTCCCTAAAAAAAAAAAAAAAAAAAAAAAAAAAGGGGGGGTGAAGGGTGAAATTATTTTAACCATGTGTCACCCTGGAGCAATCTGTCACTGCAGAAAAATAACCTAAATAAATAGAAATGTTTAAGTGCTACAGTAAGTTTTGTGGTCAGCTACTTTATGGTGCAGATCTCCAGACTGAGGAAGAAGTGTATCCAACACCATCAATGTCCAAGAGGAAAGAGCTTCTCACAGGACTATCTGTAGTCCTGCTACTCACAGGACTACCTAAAACCAAGTGCTTTCCAGATACTTCTTGAGCTCTGACAGGCTGGATGCTGTAACCACTTCCCAGTGACCTTTGCAGCAAAAAACCTTTGCCTAATATCCATTCTGAATGTCCCCTGATGCAGCTCCATTTATTTTCCTTGTACCTTAAATAACACTATATACACAGCCAAAGGTAAAGTTACCACAAATGAAAGTACATAAGTAGAAAATATTTTAGGGTTTAATGTGGAAAATAAAAAAAAAATGTATTTCTGATTTTAATGTGGGAAGTCAGATTTTATCAGAAATCAATTCTGAAAACCATAAAACAGCTGTAACAGAAATGGTAATTTTTAAAGACAATGGTAAAAGGTATGACAATTGATCAGGAAAAAAAAAAAACCCAAAACCAGCCAAATTAAGCCTAACAGAACTGATGGTAAAAAGAATAGACATTTTCTGAGACAGAGATTTCCTTATCACCAGAATCACCAAATCACTACAATTCCGTTATTGTATAGGAGTGCCAGAGCACATCCATTAGTGGTCATTATTCTTGAAAAAACAGTGATATTGGATTAGTCTAGTCTGATACTCAAACACAAATCACTATCACATATTCAGTAAGACACCTGTGACCTGTTTATCCCCATCACCACTAAATTGGCTGCTGTGGTTTTTGCTATAAAATAGGCAGCCTGAAGAATAAAGAACAGTTAAGCTTAACCCCTGTGGAAGAAAGGCATTGTGGTCTGTACCTCTCAAGTTGCCTTTTTTCCCCTTGGAGCATTTTTTATTTGGTTGTTCTGTTGTGATGGTTTTTTTTGTTTGGTGGTATTTTTAAATAGTGTATAGATTTTTAGTGTTTCTTTTGGGGTAACTTGAAGTCTAGAAGGAATTTACCTGATTACATCACTATTGGAACCAAGAAATATTGTGTTAAGTCTTAAGTAAACTTTTAAAGAACAGATTTCATTCTATACCTTCTGATTTATTTACTGTCTAGACCCCTATTGAAATATTCACTTCAGTCATTAAGGTTTGACCATTTTGTATTAAAAATATGTAATGAAATGTGAAGTAAATTTCCAGGTTAGTCCCTTTCTTTTCTGTTCAGTCTTAAGACACATTTTATATTTTCTGATAAAGAAATGTATTAATATCTACTCATATTTCACTGGCCAGTCAGTAGAATAAAAATTCAGTATTTTCACATGCTGTTTTCACTGAGTCCTATGAATTTCTCCTGAGCTACATTTGGCCTATTTTTCCACAATTACTGACAAAATTACTACACACTGAGTAACTATAGCAGCTTTATTCAACCATGTAATAAAAAAGATCTATCTTTTGTTGGGTTAGAACTAGATGATTTTTAAGGTTATTTCCAAACCCAAAACAGTCTGTGATTCTTTCATGAAAGCAGTTCATTCTGTGTCAGTGATGTTGTCTATAACAAGCTTTAAATTTATGTTGAGTAAAGTGAGAAGTTTAGGGCTCCCTCTTCCCTGTCTACAGGAAGTTAGAAACACAATACCGAAGATGAGATCCCTAAAGGAGATTAGTGAGGGGTTATGTGCCTAAATACGTGTTCCAGAGTAATTTATGAACTAGACAGATATGGTGTATTTAAATGAAAATATTCTGTTTTACAATTAATTCTATTAGAGCTGGCATGCAGCCAAACACATGTCCTAAGGGGACCGGAAAGTATATATATGGGTGCAATACTTCTGGCACACAGCCAGCCTCTGAAGAAATACAAGCTTAATAGATGTCAGCTATTGAAATTTCTGTAGTTCAGAAATCCTGTCATTCAGATTGGACATGTTAAAGCTCCAGATACACCAGATAACCAAAACTTTTTAAAAAGGGCTTACACTTCTGAAGTCAGTAAACCTGATTTTCTCTACTGAAGAGGGAAACCCATTCCTTTTAGCCCCTACTAGTGAATTGCTTGTAAGCTGGAAACAAAAATGAAAACAACTCACATTTTGCAAACTCAGAACTAAATACAAACTGCGCATGTATCAATTTTAACCCTCTAGAGATTTCAAGTGTCAAGAAAGCTCATAATGTCTATGCTAGGCTCCAAAGACAAATTTACTACAAGACAGAAAAGCAGTAGTGGCTGTTGCTTGGCTTAACTTGATTTCTTAGGCAAGGCATTTTCATGGACTCAATGTAATTTTTATATTGTCATTATGTGACTTTAACTGAAATATCCAATTTTCATTAAAAAAAATTCTTCCTAGAAGCAGTACTAACAGCCAAGGGACACAGTTTCCCAAAATGAAATACCTAAGAGCTTTGCTGATCTAATTAAATTGACCTGTTCAGAAAATGCCTTTTTACTAATTAAAGATTTCTCTATGTGTAGGCATTTATTGGCCCCCTAAGTATTACTGAAAATATTTTTGTTTGCTTTAAAGGATTTGATTATTGAAAGAAGAAACTGTTCAAAGATCATGACTAGATTTAACAGAGCATTTCAATTCCTATGACTTAGAGACAGTCACAATTCTTTTGACATCATGACTGTTCTCCCTCATTCCTGCTTCCTTCCCATTTGTGTAAATCTAGACAGACAGGAGAAAAAGTAGCAATGAACCAGTGACATTAAAGATGACAATATGACAGATTTTTCCAACAGAAATGCAAATATTCTTTCTGTGCTGAAACACCAGCAGCAAGTAATTACAGAAATTGTAAATGTTGAATTAGTCTATTCATCAACACCATTCTCCTTTTCCCCTGCTGTCCCATTCTTTTCTGTTTTCCTATCTTCCATTTATTTCTATGTTTTCATTTATTTATATTTATTTTGAGATGACAGTCAAGCACTACACCAATTATTGAATACAATAGGGTATTTGATAGCAACACTCTGAGTAATTTCATAACCAAAAATGGCAGGATACTTCACTGGCCTTCTGTTTGTCAGAAGCATAAGCAACAATCAGCTGCAGGAAAAATATGGTCACTCACTGAGGAGCAATTATTGCAAAACTTAAGAAAAGTACTAAACTTCAACGTTGATACTTAAATGTCACAATCCTGTTACTTTTACATTAATCCAAAACACTGACTCTATCATGTCTGTGACTGCCTTTTCCCAATCCCCATTTGAAGAAAACATTTTAAAATAAAATATTTTATATTATAGGGTATCTTCTAGGATGATTATTGCTGAATTTAATAGTTATAGCTCCAGCACCAAAATTTTACATGGAAAAGTAAATTTTTCTTACAGCACTTTGGGTGATTTTCCAAGCAGGTAAAAAATAGGAGATTAACAGCACTGTGTAGAGCCATGTAAAATTCAAGAAAACACTGTGCAATTTCTTCCAGAGAAATATAGCAAAGCCTGTAATTCCTAGATGTGACACACTAAATGTGACAATATGAGGCTAATGCTAAGAATTTTAGCAATTAGAGCCACTACTGCAAACTATGCGGGGTCATTTGTGGGCTCAACTTCATTCAAAACAGACAAAACAAAACTTAAAAACATTTTTTGTAATTGAAATAAAGCTTCTCAGACTTGCATGCTACTGTAACAACCAACCACTGACTGATGGCAGAGGCCAGACATTAGGAGGGAGGGTTTCTTAGTCTTCTCTTTAGGACTACTGAAGTGAGACAAAGAAAAAAAAATTAAAAGCCTTACTTGCAAATTATTTTTTTAGCAAGACAGCCAATGCCTTCTCTTCTAGAAGGTTTGCTCATATAATGGGAAACTAATTACAATACATGCTCAAGGCATCACCTGGCACTGTCATTTTTGACAGAGTAATTTTTATTCTAAATCTGAGAGCCTTGCAATTTTAAAGTCTTTCAAAAAATTATGCTTTTCTTTGTAATGCAGAAATAAACTACCAAAGCAAGGGATGAAGCTCAGATGCTGTGGTAGGAAGCTACCAGAAGACTGGCTATGTTAACTAACATGTCACATAGAAAAATAAATTACTCACTATTTAAGCAGCTTAACAGGTTACAGGTCTGAAAAGCACATAATGCTAAAGCACTACAGCTCTAAACACCTACATGTCATTTCAAAAATATAAAAAAGGACAAACCTAAGCCCCAGACAACTGGCTATTTTCCAATTATTCTAGTAACTGAGCTACTAATCATGATTTTCAACCACTAAATTATGCTCTCCTAACATATTTTCAAGAAAATTGTAGCTTAGTGGGCTGTAATTCTTATATATAAACATATAACATGAACTAATATAGGAGCTAGGAAATTCTTAAAACTCATGATATTACGTAACAAGACTGTAAATTCATTAGCTATTCCTCTGGAGCTCTTAAGCTGGTCTGTTTTTCCTGCATATACAGCATCATGCCCAAGTTCATTTGGGCATTATTTGTATCTTGTCCAGCCTAAATGATTCTCTGATTCTATGTGATGCTGCTTTCAGTAAGCATTAATACTGGCAACAGACTTAAGAAGGTAGAAAAGCTGAGGTTAAAATTAAGTCACTTCATTGGAATTAAAGGAAGGAAGTAAAACATAGCTGAATTTGTGAACTTTACAGGTCTGACTTTACTGCTAGGGGTTTTATATTAGAATTGCCTTTGGCTGGAATTTAGGAACTTGTCTGGAAATTACCTCCTCTCCTCCTTTACACCCCCAATTTCACTGACAGAAAAATTTCCTATCTATATTAGCACCTACATCCACCCTTCAGTTCATCAGTGATCTCACATTTCTCTCCTAGAAAAGAGACAGTGTTATTAACAGTTTTGTCTCAGTACCTATATTCAGAAACAGGTTTGTATAAAGTTCAAAGCTTTGATTCCAACAGCAAAGAAGCCTTTAACACATCTCTAACATCCAAAAACTAACTGAAGTAGGCTTTTCTCTTTCCTAAATTTACAGGCTGTGAGAAAATTATCATTAACCCAGGTAGCATAAATAACAAATAAAATATAGTAAAAAATAACAGAAGAATAAATCACAGTGGTAGCTCAAGTTGGGATTGGGCTGAAATAACTATGCCAAAGGGAGCAGCTCTAATCTGAATCTCCAGGATGTTTATGAAGACTTCCAGGAAGCATGTCAGTTCCAGCAATTATATACTTGTGATGGGAACTAATAATAGGACAGTTCAGTATGCCAGAAACTAGACAAAATTCATTTTGTGAATCACTGAGCAGACAGTAACCTGCAAAACTAATTAAATTACGAAAATGGAGACAAAACCCACATATTTTACTGCCAAATCTCTTCATCCATTTTTGTGTTGAATATTTTTTTCAGACCTGTAGCTCAAAGAACTAACTGGAATTAATGCCAATTTTCAATAGATCAAAGATAAGTGAACTTTATTTTTCATTAATGAAGTAACCATCAGAAAAATATTGTGCCATCTGTAAATACTTTGTCATCATAATGTTCCTTGCTATATGTTTATGAAATCCTGAAAGTAAACAGGACATCAGCACCATCTTTTCAGCTTATACTGCTGTCAACAGAATGGACATCAACCCTATCTGTACATATTGCTATGAATATGAGAAGTGACAATAATAAAGACAAAAGCATCAAGAAATAATAACAAACAAATATGCAGAGAATAGACTAAAATTATGGCATAGAGCAAGTACAGGAAAGCAAGCGTGTGTTGAGAAAGGAAAGGTATTTTATTTCCTATCATAGTGCAGTATTCAGTGTTCAAAGCTGTATGTAGTTCTACTCCTTGCTGAGACATGCTCTTCCACAAACACAGCTCAGATGCTCAAGGTACAATCCGCACCACATATATCTTCCATTTATATCCCCAGAGAAATGCAAACAGTTCAATTCTACTATAAGGACTCACACAGATTTTTCATTGCTTCCTTCTAAAACTTGGGATAATAACACCAAATTTTAATCCTATACCTGCACTTTTGTAATGAGGGGACAAAATAAAAAAAAATAAAGTAGTGGCTCACAATGTTTGTACCCTTTTGGGATTTGGGGATTTTGTTATTTTGAAGAAAGTGTGAGACCTTGTTTCCCAGAATCACTGTAAGACTTTCCCTAACAGACCTCGTATTTCACACACTCAGCAGTCAAAAAAATTAACCCTAGAACTACTGGGGCAGGGGAGTGTGTGTGCATAACAAACAAACGAGTGAACAAAAAGAAATTTAGATTTTATTAAGAAAACTCTTCACTTCCTCTCCTGGCCAGGACGGGGTTAATTTTTGCAGCAGCCAGGAGGGGGCATGGCCAGGACCCCGAGATTATTCTATACCACCTCCCCATCCAGAAAAGGGGAAAGGGGGTCGCTTCTGGATCAAGGAGCATGATGGCACAGTCGGGTATTGCCGGGGTTTCTAAGCATTCCCATGTGAATTGCTCGCCTCTCTCGTACACTTTGTTATTGATACTGTTGCTCTTACTATTTGTTTTCTTATTTTATTACTGTTTGCAGTAAATTGTTCTTGTTTCAGCCCATGATCTTTACCTTTTGTACCTCCAATTCTCCTCTGCAGCCTGCTGCAGTGGGATGGAAAGGGAGTAGTGAGAGAGCAGTGTGTGATTTGGAGTGTTACAGTGAGAACACTAAATTGGGAAATACTATTCCTAAACCACAACACTTCCCAACAGCAATTCCAATAAATTAGCACTTTTGCATGAAAGATCTCCTAAGAAGAAGCCTAAGAAGGATCTCCTAAGAAGAATAACACTGACTTTCTGCTATTATTCTTTGGTCCAATATACAAAGATATCTGCTAGAAAAGCAAGATAAATAAATAAATCTTCCTGTACAACCTATTTGTAGTTCTGCTCTAGAAGGTAAACAGTGGGTGCATATATTTGTCAGTATCCCAGAAATTTTAACAGTAACTGGAAATTGTTAAAAAAAAAAAAAACG
Organism: Vidua macroura; assembly: GCF_024509145.1. Lineage (NCBI taxonomy): Eukaryota > Metazoa > Chordata > Aves > Passeriformes > Viduidae > Vidua > Vidua macroura. Next base: position 33,641,989 of record NC_071575.1, read on the forward strand.
CCTTTCCAGGATGTGGAGCTGACAGGCAGCGGGGATATGACAGTACCACCCTGACTTCCATTACAAGTTAAAACCTTCAATTTCAGGTAGCTTTTAATAAAACTCTACATTTAATATTACATAGTAACACATACCAATTTTTAAGTCTTTCAAACTGTGTTGTCATCTGTTACTCATACAGAAAACTTTTGTTATTCCTTCCCCTTTTCCAAATTCAGATACTTTTAACAGTAATGGATCTCCTGAAATTAATCATGTTGTTTTCCTCAATAAAAGACATTTTTTTTGCTTGAAGACTGGATAGCACAATCAAGACCATAGAAAAAGCTTATCACCAGGTGAATAGTTGAGGAACTTTCAGTGGAGGAATATTCAGACTGAGTCACAAGGACTCAAGAACCATACAGAGGTGTATCATTAGAGTACAGAAAGCAAATATGAACCTACCAAGGTAAAGAATGAAATCAAATGTAGAATAGATAAAAATGAAAGAAAAATGGGAATGATAAATGAAAAACAAAGGCAGTTTTAAAACAGAATTATTTGAATTAATAAAATAGAAATCCATTTCATCTTCAAAATGTGTGAACATCAAGGAGGAACTGGCACTTTGCTATAACTATCATAAGGGGTTAGTTTAGCTAGAGCTACAAGCACACCTGCAGTCAAAAGTTAAGTAAATTTTACAGAAATAAAGAAGTCCAACTCTTCTGATTTTATAGAACTAGCTCTTAATAGTCGAGTCGTTCCTTTCATATGCTCAAAGAGATACTCCTAATGAAGTGTAAATTCAAAGCATGAGATGTTATTCACAAAGTAGAGGTGACACTCAGCCATAGGCTGCTCCAACAGCCCTGAGTCAAACACTGAATATCTAACAGAATTAATTCCATTACTTGTCATGCAAAGAACTTATAATAAATGCTTTATCAAGAGAACTCCTTACTGTGCATTACAAAGTTTCTGTGCCATTACAACTGTTTTTTTCCAGCACAGAGTTGGTGCTACCTCAAGAATAGATGCATTGTCTCACACACATAAAAAAAAACCACAATGCTGTCGAAGTCCTTAATTAAATGGAATAACTGAAACAGTGTGACAAACAAGGCAATTAGCAATTTTCAGGACAAAGCCTTCCCATCCCTTTACCTAGCCTACTGAAAGAACCTTAGACTACTCCCCAGGAGGTTCTGATAAACTCACTGTCAGAGCCAGCAGTTTTCCATAGGTGAGGTGGGCTGGGATGTGGTCGCTCTTGGATCGCAGTGACTCCACATACCAGTGCTCCGCTTCGGACAGCCGGCTCATTCTCATATAGGCTTCTCCTGCAGGGTCAAACAAATGCTAATGAGAATGCCACAAATTTCTCAAGGTTTCCATAATTTGTTTATCTCACAATTTTCTATGTTTTAAATGTGAAGAGACCTAGAAAAAGGCCAAGTGATTTGAACACCTGCAACCACACCCACGCGCAAAAAGCCTTGGAGAAACATGAGTGAGAAGATTAAGTTAAGGCCTTATTAGAGCTGAAATAGCATAGCTGAGATGAAAACTATTGCTGGAAAAGAATTGCCAGAGAGAGCACCACCTGCTAAGCTTTAGTCAAAAGCAAAGAGCAAAGTAACAGAAATCTTACCTCATCTACTTTAGAAAAGCTACTTCTTTTCCATCGCTCTACATTGCAAATCATGGAAAAGCAGGGAGAACATGGAAAATGTTTGCATTTAATCATAATAACTCAAGAATCAACAACTAGGGAAGTTTAAGAAAACAGTCCTGAAAGTATATTGATGGGAGGGGCAAGACATTAAAAAATATAATCTCTGAATGTAGCTATATTAGGTCATCTGCCACAACTTGTTTAAATTAAAATATAGCATCCATTAATTTAAAATTGCTAATCTTATGAAATCACATTCAAAATTACTGAAACTGGACATTTTTCAAGGTGAAATCCTTTACAATGAGAGGCTGAGGCAGGGAATGTTGAAGAACGATATAAGAACGGGATGTTATATGTTTTTTTATACCTTATATATTAGTGTTAGATAATTGTAGTCATGAAGTTTTTCTCAGAAAGAGTTTAGCACACACAGCAAGAAAGTCTCTTTCTTCAAGAAGCAAACAGATTTCTCAAAGTTTGGAAACAATCAATAAGAAACAAGTATGTAGTGTTGAAGAATAACAGCTTTCAGATTAACACTCTGCACTTACACAGCTCTTTCACGAGGACTCTGGATATAAATGTGCCCTTGCCTAGATCAATGACAGCCGGAAAATGCCAGTTGAAGTTTCAGGATTTCATCATCCCAGCAGCTGGTCCATTTCTAAAAAATGACTAAGTATCTTCCAAAAATTATGAAGTCACAGGTTATCAAATGCTACTATTGGAGGATCAAGAGACTACACCTGACCAAGTAAAGATTAGCTAAGGCTGTCTCCAGGTGAGTCACAGCCTCCAGTTCTGCATTATATGGAAATTAATAACTGTGAAGGTACCAGGGAGAACCAAAGTTATTTAATCAAGATTGAAGCCTACTACCACACCCCTAAAACTTGGAGAAAAAGATTCTCCAAAGAGGAAAAATAACTAACTCATAGCATGGAAGCTACTTTTATCTCTTGATCTTGAATATTTACAGAGGCTACGGAAGATTTTCTTCATAAAAGAAAACTGGACAAGGCCAAGTCAGATTGCTTTTATTCTGTCTTTGTCACCAGAGGAGAAGAATCCCAGGCAAAATATAGCACATCAGTTTGGAGTTTCAGGAGTTAGGGCATGGTGCATGCAAAATGACCAAACTTCAGACCACAGATAAAATGAGCATGATGTAGAGACAGAAGTCCCTAAGCCAAGGCTAAGGGAAACCAATATGATTGTTAAGAACAAACAGACTTTTTTCAAACAAGCCTGCTGAATTTAGAGGCTTGCATCCCTGTTTGGAAAAAAAGTCTACTTGTTCTAAATCAAAGATCTACATATCTTCCTAAATCAAAGATCTACATAGCATTTCGTACTCGTGCACTGTTCTGGATATCTGATAACAAATACAGAAACACTTAAGTAATTCTGCTGCTGTTTAAGGCCAAAAAGACAGAACAATTCCCTTCAAAAAAGCCCAGGCTACATTAAAAAAAAATCCAAACAGGCAAGAAACCCCAAAAGAACATGAACATCAAATTCAGTGATAGTAACATCACATGTGATCTCTTCACTATGTCAGCACTCATAAATAAGTGACACAACAATATACTTTATCTGCACAAAACAAAGTCATTAAGTGTTGAAAGGATGGAAGAAGCCAGAAGTCAAGCTATATGCTCCTCTCAACTCCTCTCCCTAGCTGCATGGTTTAATTGCATGCTTTTACTTGATTGCATACTATTTTTCCCACAGGTCCTTGCTTCATTAGCATAAAGTAAATGAGGAATCCATATTATCCTTTTCTTTTCTTCAAGTGGAAAATTCCACCCCAACCTGTTACAGCTTGGCAGAGTTTCAAGCAATTAACAAGCTGCTTTAAGAGTAAAGTAAGCAGCCATAAGTGATGGAGCTATTATCTGTGGGTTGTAAAGGCTGAATGCACTGCCAAATATCAAATAGATGCAAGGTTCTCATCTATTTTTCATGATGGATTCTGATATAAGACGAGACTAAAAACTTTGAAGTACTTGGAAATTCAATTTTTAATAGATTTTAAGAGCTCAACTACTTCACAAACTAAACTAAAACTTTGAGGACATTTCTGAGTGGGGGACCTAGAAACAAAGCTACAATATGTCAATCTAAATATCAAACTGTAAAGAAAGAAACTGCATTCCTCTGAACATCGCACATGAAAACTGGGAGGAGCTATTGACTTCCCTGAAGGCAGGGAGGCTCTGCAGAGAGACCTCAACAAACCAGAGAGATGGGCAATCACCAACCATATGAAGCTGACAAAAGGCAAATGCCAGATTCTTCACCTGGGATGAGGCAACCCTGGATGTGCAGACAGATCAGGGAATGAAAGGCTGGAAAGCAGTGCTGCATAAAGGGTCCTGGGCAATGACAAGCTGAACATGAGTCAGCAATGCCCTGGCCAGGAGGGCCAGCCCTGTCCTGGGGACAGCAGGCACAACATCACCAGCCAGGCAAGGGAGAGGATTGTCCTGCTCTGCTCTGCACTGGGTGGCCTCACCTCGAGTGATGGGGACAGTTTTGGAGGCTGTGATATAGGAATGATTTTAAATTATTAGAGAGTGCCCAACAGAGGACAATGAGGATGGTGAAAGGCCTTGAAGGGAAGCCATATAAGGAGTAGCTGAGGTCACCTGGGCTGTTCAGCCAGAAGAGACTGAGAGGAGACTTCATGGCAGCAGTTATGACTTCATTTGGAGGGCAAAAGGATGGGCAGGCACTGATCTCTTCTCTGTGGTGACCAGCGACAGGACCTGAGGGAATGGCCTAAAGTTGTGTTTAGGTTGGATATCAGGAAAAGGTTCTTCACCCAGAGGGTGGTTGGGCACTGGAACAGGCTCTCCAGGGAAGCAGTCACAGCACCAACCCTGACAGAGTTCCAGAAGAGTCTAAACAATACTCTCAGGCACATGGTGTGACTTTTGGGGATAGTGCTGTGCAGGGCCAGGACTTAGACTCAATGATCCTTATGGGTGTCTTCCAACTCAGCTGATTGTGTGATTTTGTGACTCTTTGCAGGTAATTCTTTATTGTTGTAGGTTGGGTTGGTTTAGTTAGGGATTTTAATAAATGTTAGTTAGTTGGTTCTCTGCACCCCTATTTCCCCCCACAATGGTTCGCTCCAAGTTACTTACTACAGGAGCTTTCCCCTGTCAATCTTGCAGCCACTCCTGGATTCTTCTTGAAAGTTCTGTTTCAATCAGCCCACCTTTGCATTCCTATTTGTCCCAGAACACTGTACCAACCTCTATTATGTTCCCATAGGTTGCTGTGATCCACGTCACTCCCCTGTTGTCTGCTCCTATTGGGTGAAGGGGATTTCCACCCCTGTCTGCCCACCCCCTATTTAACCCCATGCCTTCATTGTCCATTCGCCATTTTGTCCTCACGCCGTGCCTGGGAACAGCCATTCCAGCCACCGCAGCGGCCACACGGGAAATAAACGTTCTCAGCCACACAGGCAAGGTGTGCTTTCTATCGTCCTTTGCTTCCTCTCAGCGTAAGGCTACGAAAGCCGTGTACCCATGCCGGAGCACTTAGCCCTAGAGCTTCCGTGCACGCGGCAGCTTCGGTTTCACCAAAAGGCAGCGCCTAGCCGGGCGCCCCAGCTGCCCGAGACCGGAGAGAAGAACAAAGGCCGCACTCTACAGCTGAACATTTTTTTCTGAGGAACCTGTATCAAGAATTCCTATACTGTAAGTAATTAGAACATAGCTTGCTACAGAAGGAAGCACTGTTAGGGGGTCTGTTATAAATGCCATCTTCTAAATGAAGAAAACAAGGAGTTGAAAATTGACAACATCTACCACCACTAGAATAGAATGGAATTCTATGGTCTACCAGAATTATGGATCATTCTTTTCTCTACCAGAATAGAGTCAAGCAACAGGTAACTGAACCATTAGTTCAATCAAGTAAATTTATGCATTAGGCTGATGCAATTTAATAATAGATATGCCACCTTGAGATAATTTTCCATCAGAATGTCAGAGAAAACATGTATGGATTGATTGCTGTAATTCAGGATGCATTTGTGTGTCTGAGATTAAAATAAGAAAAATAATGCTATTTACAATCATGCATTCTTATAAACTTGGAATACAAATTATTTAGGCATTAGAAAGATAACAAGAGTTTCCATTGGCAGAAAATATGCAAATAAACATGTAAGCAGATTTCTATATTTACTTTAACAATTACTTTAGCAAAATCTTTCAAATCTCATGCTAAAAGTCTGAAAGATCACACACAGACACTTTATTAATAAAACTTGTCAGATCTGTAAGTTCAACAGAGGTAACAATGACAGAGAAAGAAATTCATGGCATTGAAAACCTTCAGCTTTAAATGGTCAGTTATTTCCAGTCCCTAATCTGTATAAACACACAGATATGTGCAGCACTGCCCCGCACAATGAGTGGTGGTAATGAATTCAATAGATGACTGGAGTAAAATGGGACCAATCAGTATTTCAAAACTGTTTCCAGCTTCACAGGGGTTAGTTCAGTTAGTTTTATGAACCCATTTCTTGTCTTATTCTATTAGAAAGATAATATATAATTAAACTGTAATTCTCATTTACTAATGTAATGCAAGAAAAACATTAATATGCAACTAAAACACCATTTAAAGTAGTGCATACTAAGTTCATTAACATTTCTATTAATACTTCCAAAGAAATCAGAAATAGGATACCTTTTAGCTAGATTTATACCACCAAAATTAAAATCCCTATACTCAAGTGGATTTTATTTGCCACAGACTAGTTGCAAAACTACCATTCATCAACAGTATTTTCCCATATTTCCTCAGAATCTTTGGAATTTAAAAATAATCTTTCAAAATAAAATTAAACAAAATCCAACAAAAATAATAAAAACTTACCCACTAAAATCATGCCAGGATATTAATTACAATTAAATATAGTTGATTAACAAAGCCTTAACAATCATTAACATATAACTAATAACTAGAACCCCATAACAATCTTAATAAACATTAAATATTTCTATTAAATAATAATGCTAATAAAATATTAGGTTGCTAGCAGCCATTTTCCCTAAAGGCTAATATTTTACTGGATAATAAAGTGTAATGTGTTTGTAAGAAAAATAAATTTACAAAAAGGACACAAGATTTTCTAATACATACCACATATTGTTAAAAAGCAAAATTAATTAGCATTTACATGAATGTATGTTACATGGTTCTAGCTTAATATCTCATCTGTTGATTTCATGATTTTTCTGTTTCAGATGCAATTAGTCATACCAAGCAAAGGCCATATCCTGGCAGGGAGCATGCCAGACTTTCTAATCAGAAAGTACCATAGAACTGTGGATGTAAAAGCACTGTATCTCCACAGGTGTAAGGTACCCATACTTTCAGATTAAGCAGATATATCCCTCCACTGGTCGTCCTTTTAGGACCCGAAAAGAGATTGCTGAAAAGACAACTGAAAAATTATCTCCATAAAGGAAACAATGTAGGGTAAATCTGCCTTGCATCATCCTTGTATATGCTAATTATCTGCCCTTCCAATTTCAGGGTAGTAAAACTGTAATATAGAAAACATAAAGTTTGACATGGAGAAGACAACTCATGTCAAAACACAAAGGAAGATGGAGATGCCCTTTGAAAATAAAAATCTCTAATATATACATTCCATAAGGATTTAAATTTAACTTTTCCATCATTTCTTTTAATTGGGAGTATAAACAATTAGAAAATGATGGAGATGTCCCTGTGTGTCACAATACCACAAAGAGTTTGCGTCTTTGATAATACAACCGTGCAGCTTTCTTGTGCAACTCAAGGCTGTAGATGTGCTTACCATAAAAATGCACCTCTCTAGTTATACGACTTCCCTCTTTCTTCCCTTTGGTACCAGTGCATAAAATAACAAAATAAATCTGGAAGCACACTTTGATGCCATACTATACTGATGTATAAGACATACTGCAATAAATTAACAGTTTTGGTTATAAGTATGCAGTGCATGCACATCTTCCCTGAAACAGCTGAAGCATGTGAACATAGTGAGCATCAAGTTCTGCATAGACCAAGCATATTGTGGGTTAGTTTTTTTTTTTTCCTTTTACAGAATAATCTCCTTGAAAATTTCAAGGAATGTATTTTATCAGGGTTTTTGATAGATGGGAGTCAATCCACATTTACTTTGTCTGAACAAATTCTTATAGGCCTCAATTAGCTGAAGCAAAGCCTTATCTGATTTAATTAGACCATTAAGCTACTTTGAAGGAAAATACCTAACATAGAAAACAGATATAAATTAAGGACAAAATAAGATCAGTTGCAGCATGGAACAGCCTGGACATTGCACAGCTGTTTCCTGCTGTACAAAGGCTTCCAGTGAAAGAAGTATACTGACAAAAATAGAGGCATGGAGCTCACACAAGATAGGTAATTTCATTTTCATGCCAGTGTAGGTTTCTTTAAAACTCTATTAATAGAAGCACTTTCCATTAGAATCATGCCTAACTGGGATCCCTGTAGTCCATTTTCAGTATTGGACTATATTTTTGGTCTGCAAACATTATGATTATACTTACTTTCATATAAAACCCTGCCTGTTTAAAATAAAATTGCATTTCATCCTTAGAATCAGCTTTTTCAGACTATTACCTAAGAAAATTCAAGCATTTCACATTAAAATACATATCAATAGTCCAAAGAGCTAAAACTAAGAAAATCTAGGAATGGGGGGGGGGGGGGGGGGGAACAAACATGCTCTCAAACATTGAATCAATTATCATCTCCAGCAATCCATTGCTGTAACCTTCATACCCAGCTTGACTCCCTCAAAGCAAAGTCAAAAAAAACAGGAAACACTGTAATCAGATTTAAGATTCATACTTAGAATCATAGAATCACATCAACTAGATCATTGCACCAATGTGTAATGTCACAAAAGTGTCATGTCCAGTCACTTCTTGAACTCTTCCAAGGATGGTGATTCCACCACTTCCCTGGGTAGCCCATTCCAGTTCTTGACAACCTTTTCAGCGAATAAATTCTTCCTGATATCCAGGCTCCCCTGGTACAGCTTGTTCTTGTTTCCTCTTGTTGTATTGCTGGTTTCCCGGCAGTAGAGACAGACTCCCCAGCTGGCTATTTGCAGGTAGCTGAAGAAAGAAATAAGGTCTCTCCTGACTCTTCTCCAGGCTAAATATGCCCAGCTCCCTCAGCTGTTTCTTGTAGGACTTGTGCTCCAGGTCCTTCATCAGCTCCATTGCCCTTCCCTGGGTATTCTCCTCAGTGTCTTCCTTCTAGTGATGGGCCCAGAACTGGACAGAGGATTCAAGGTGTGGACTCATCAGTCCACAGTCCACAGCAGAGAACAGAGAGTCAATAATCTCCCTGGTCTGGCTGGCCACACTATTTCTGATACAAGCCAGTATGCCTGGGCACACAGTGGCTCATGTTCAGCTGTTGGTGACCAACACCCCCAGGTCCCTTTTCTCGGGGCTGCTTTCCTTTCCACTCTACCCCCGCCTGTGGTTGTTGTGACCCAAGTACAGGACCCAGCAATTCACCTTAGTGAATCTCATACAATTGGCCTTGAGCTATCATCAATCCAGTCAGTTCAGGTCCCTCTGCAGAGCCTTACTGCTCTGCAGCAGATCAATACTCCTAACCCAACTTCATGTCATCTGTGAACTTACTGAGGGTACACTCAATCCCCTCATCTGGATCATCAGTAAAGATATTAAACAGGGCTGGCCCTAATACTGAGCCCTGTGGAACATCACCAGGGACTGGCTGCCAGCTGGATGCAGCACGTAGCTACTTAGCTTTGGACACCAGATATAAACTACCACAGTCTGCAAAGTCTCAAAGGGGGAAGGGCTAAAGTATCAGAATGAGGGTGGGAAGGGGGAGAGAAGGAAGCCCAGAATTTTATTCCCATTATTATTGGAGAGGACACCATTCTTATTTCAATGGAACATGTAATAAAATGTACATATGGAAGAAAAAAAATCTAGTTTTAAAAGAAAAAAAAAAGACTTGTAATGTACACTTAGTAAGAAATTACTAGTAAAACTTCATGAGATGCATAGGAAGCACACTGACTAAAGCTTAGGTAAGTGCAGGTACCATACTCTGCATAAGTTATGATGTGAGGTATGCATTTCACAGCTTTATCATATCTGGATCTTATAAATTAAGTGTTGCACAGTAAAACTACACCAAAGGGTTTCCTGGAGTTCTAAACACTATTTCAAAATAATTCAATAAGAAAGTAACTAATGGGAGCAAGGGGTAAATGGGACAGGAGCCTTAACAATATTAACAGGTTTGTAGAAACAGCCACGTCCACCCAAAAGCATAATCAAGTAAAGTGGTAGCTATGTTATAATCATCAACACAGAAAGTCTCTCTGCATGCTAAGCCTTTGTACTTATGATACAAACCTCTGCACCAGATGTAAAATCTGGCTCCTCTTTTCTGGACTGCACATTTGTGTATAATTTGTTTTCTGTCCATGTGCAATCCAGCAAATTCACAAGGAGAAATTTAAACTTTATTTAAATTTCAATTCATGAACTGCATTTACTCCTGCAACGTTAGCTTTTTTGTGACGTGCATTTCTCATAAAAAATATTTGTAAGGCTTTGCCTGAAGTGCATTTGAAAATAGACATTCAGATGCTAGTTAGCAAGGGCAGATGAAGTGCCATCAAGATATTTGTCTTTATGACAGTATCTTGCCCATCTAAACCTAAACAATGCCACCCCACCATCTTTCTTGTTACTGTTTGGTATTAAAATAAAGCCTCCGTGGTCCACTTCACACCACTTAACTGTCAGGAGTATGAATTTCTGTAGCAGGTGGGCTAGTGTGGTTTTAAAAGCAATGTAATACAATCAACTGTACAATATCAGATTTCGAGAAATGCAAAAGACATCTAGAGCAGAGGCTGATCCTTAAGCAATCCTAATATTGGCATTAAAGTGCTCAAGATCCCACAGGGACTTTGACCTCAGGCTTTAATTGAAAGTTTAAACAAAATATATTACCTATTTAATACAGCTGAGCTGGACTCTGGCCTTTGTAGTGCAAGTTGCCATGCCAAGCAAATTAATCTGTGTAACCTTAGCATGTACTTTTTAATTTACATCAAAGCAGTATGGTATACAGAAAATAAATACCAAGCCAACCTTATATACAGCTTGTTGAAGAATTATTTTGATTCTAGTTTTAACGTTTCAATTTTTAGTTGTTTTGGGTTCTCCTAAGGAAAAAAAAATGAAAAGGTTTTGTTTCTTGATACAAAGCCAGAGAAACATATGGTTTCCTTAGCTGAGTTGTTGCACACCTGGCCAAATAAATCACAACAACAGGAGACCAAAATCTTCCCTGCAACTTTTTCATATGCACAAACTTAGAACATCTGATGCTGGTATTACAGCCCTGTCTTTTGTACCATGAAAAAAATGCAAAGTCAAATGGATGCCTGCTTCTTGAGCCCCAATACTTCTTTTTCCCATTAAGAGGCAAGTTACAGAGTGTTTTAAAAGAATGAGAGTCTGTCAGGCAGACTGACACACCAGAGGAATGAGTCACTGGGCCTGTCAGAGCAAAAGGCCAATAGAAGCAAGCACAGGAAAAGAAGAGTAACACAAACAGGGAAAGCAGGTGGTGTAAAGGCTTAGCACTGCTGGAGTGTTAATGCTACTGCACTCAGAGTGCTGGAGTTCAAACCTGATTCAGTTTAAACAGTTCATCTCCTGTTTATTCTTTTTCAAGTAGGTCATGTACATCATACAGGAGAAAAAAAACCTTCCGAAAAATCTTCAATTACATGAATGAGTACTTATTAAAAATTAGAGGAAGTACTGTTTTCTTATATGACATGCCAATATGTAGCAATATGTGTGCCACTCAACCAAGCAAAGAGATTGCCAGAGACTGGGAATAGTCATCACAGTAACAACCACAGCAGATAATCATCAAACTGTGACTATTCTTGGATTTCATGATAAACTGTGAAGACTTTTTCTACATGTAAGGAGATGGGGAAGAAAACTTCCTTCTGCTACTTCCCCAGTTTCTCCCCCTTCCTCCCCAGCAATGAGCATACAAGAAGTGGGAACAGCTCAGTCAGGTTTATGCAGTTTCAAGTGCACAAGACAGGACTGGCCTATTTCAGTTCTTCTAGTCTCCCTTTTAAAGGCAAAAAGTGGGCAGACAAGTTTATGTAATGCTGTTTATCAAAGAAAGTGTTCTAGCGAACGTGTTTATAATTTTGTCTTAAACATCGAAACAGAAATAAACACTCCAGGCAGTGCTCTGATACTCAGTGACACCATATGAGCTGCAAAGCAGATGCACTCCTGATAATGGATGTGGTTGCCTTGTTCTGTCACACACAAAGCAAAGAGATGACTGAAAAGGTATTTAGGATTTATCTCACCCAAATCAAGCTAATAAGTCTAAGTCAGTCATCTCAGCTCTTTCTAGAGGAGAATTATGCTTGCAAGGATTATGTGTATATTCTTAAATAGATGTCTAAGTCAGAAGGACTTCATTGCTCCCCAGAGGTACAGTTTTCTTTCCACACTATAAAGAAGCATAGCTACCTAGCTCTGTCTGGTCATCTCAGGTAGGAGAGACTAAATGCATCCATGTAGGCTTATGCAGACACATCCAGGACAGCTTTAAACAAATCAGTCTGAGTCCTGTTAATATAGCTATTCAAGACACTACCCAACTTTTGGATTGCCTTTGCAGCATAACCTACAAGCAACACTTCAGCAATCACTGTGAAGCAAGTTGTGTCTTCCCTGCAAAAGCTGCCATCGCAAAAGCAATCAAAATACAAATATAAGCTATGTTAATGGTAAGTTGAAATTCTCAGAGCTCCACAAGGAGCTAAGATACACTCAGTTGACCACGTCTTGTTGTGCCATCAGAACATCCATGAAGTGCTGGCAGCAGCTTAAAGAAAGCAGAAGCCAGAGTATGGGCTAGGGAGATATGGGAGGAAGTACAACAGGAGCCAAGCCTGGGCAAAGGACTGAACTAGTATTTGTGTTTTTGTGAGTTAAAAAATGCAAACCCCAGGAACAGAGTGAACGTGGACATCACTGTGCTTACAAAGGAAATTGAGAAAGGCCTCTTGAACCTAAAAAAGCAACCAAAAAAAAAAAAAGGAAAATTCTGGAGAAACTTAGAGGTCATAGTAGTTTTAAAGGTAGAATCTATTCATTGGAAAAGAAAAAGGGTAGCACAAACCTGTTTTGCAATGGGACAAGCATTCCATGCTAGAAACAGCACTGGTTTATGTTTTCCAATTTTGTATTCTGAGGAATATTTTTAGCAGAATTATGAAAAACGTATCTACACAAATTTCAGAGAATTTGCTGAAGCACTGTAGTATTTCAGCAGTCACTATAGGACCAAAAGTAATCAGAAGTTTAATTCACACAAAGGTGACTGTTGATACCAACACCAAATTGATCAGCAAACACTGATAAATAAAACTGATAAAACAATAATTTCATTAAGACTGACAATGAACAAAAGTATAAGTAATAATCAATTTGTGCCATTTATGGATTTTAGCCATTGGCACCAATTTGCCAAAGTTTAGTGCTCAGGGAGAAGTAACTCTCCACTGCACTGCACTTAGTATGAACTGCTAAGAAAGTGTTTAGGCTGACATTAGATACTTTGTCACTGTGTCAAGAGAACTAATAAATCTAACATTTACATTTTTCAAACATACAACATCAGTTACAGCTACAATTTTACTTTTTTCTGTGCCCTAGTAATTGTAAGATACTAATCAAAGATGCCTTTCCTGAATAAGTAGTCAACAACTGTGTAAAAGCATTTGGTACCAACTAATACATTCCCTTGTATGCGAGGCATTGATGGGGAGAACCACACAAAACCCCACACAACCCTTCCTGTTGATCCTAATTGTTTACACAGATACTTTTAATTGCTCCACTTTGAACTACTTTAAAGTAAAGGTTCTTACATTGTTTCCTATCCCAAACAAGAGAGTACTGGGCCAAACACTGAGGGTGCTCAGCAGAAACACATGAGCTTTGAGTAAGGATTCCACTTACAAGCATCTCTAGAACAATAAGAACCAGCCCTCCTGTTTTCAGATCTGAGTACTATAAGTAATAATGCATTTTATCGTCTTTCTTTTATCTGTTTAATGTATCCCATATAAAATGTGATGAAGAATATGAAGAACTGAAATTAAACAAGAAACACCTCACAGATAAATTGTTAGGTTTTTGCAGTACTCAAAAGACTCCTAAAATTTTGAAGGACAGATGTTGTAGTGTACAGCTATGCAAATGGAGCAAAAAGGCTTTGTGAATTTGAAATGGGAGTTTCTGTTTCCTAAACCTAAAGCTGGAGTTTCTATTCTGTATTTTTATGTGTATTCATCCTTCCCCCTGAAGCTATTCCCATTGGATTTTACCTATAATGTATTCATACTGGGCACTGTTCTATTGGTTTCACCTTATCTCTTATTTTCCCCTATAAAACCTGTGACTCGACCCCAGACCATTGTCACTTGTATGTGCGGCGTTCGAGCAAATACAACCTACTTTGAACTGCACAACAAGTGTCCAATCTCTTGAGTCTCTTTATCCTGGTCATGATCGCGCTCTCTAAATAGCTCTGCCTGTATCAAACGAACCCACAAAGGTGTTTGTTGCTTCTCTCCTGCTGCTCCTGGAAGCGCCTGGCCAGCGCCCCGGGGAAGAGGAGCCGGGCGAAAACAAGGAAGTCGGAGAGAAAAGAAGCAACAGACAGATAGCTGGTCCTGGAAGAAAAATAAGAATTCTCTCATTGTAGGTGTCTAAACTAAAGTATATATCAGCTGGTAATAAGTTTTTGGCACAACCTAAAAAAAAAGTACAACTATTGCTCTCGGTCTGTTTGAACACCTTGTTGGTTTACAAGACATTTCAAAATCTAACACCCATAAACACATGGGCACATAGGGCCCCCAAAGTAGTGTGTGAGAGATTCTGGAGACCAAGAAAAACACTAATACATGCATTCTAAATGTAGAACTGCTACACTGACACTCCTAAAGGCATCCAGTGTCTAATAGTCTCATCATTTACTGTACCTTATCCAGCATTGCAGTTGCTGGCAATTTAAGTACTGAACCTAGTTTGGCTTGTACTGAAAGTAACTATTTTTGGGTTTTATTAGGTCATTAATTTTAGCATCAGTTGCCTGGATAAGATCTTTTGTTTCACCCTAACTCCTCAAATATCATTCTGAAGCACTAACAATGCACTTACCCATCATGTTATATAGGCTCTGTGGTGCAAACTGCCTCGGCATTTTCTGTATTGCTTCTTTGTAAACCGTAAGGGCCTCCTGCAAAGAAACACACAGATGGGAAAACACCAACTTAAAAAGCATCCTTTCACATATAAAGTAAAACCAAATTATCTTCCTTCCCCAAATGAAAGGTGCAGGGATAGAGAAAACACATTGACATCAAAAATGCCACAGAAAGTACAAAATTTTTCCTTTTTTTACCTGAATTTTACCAAATTTAGTGAAGCTTATAGACAAGAAATCAAATTAGTTCAAATATTGCAACTTTTTTCCAGGCAAAAGTAACAAAGACATTTTTTTATACTTCTTAATGACTGATGAGTTTATAAACATAAAATTCAGTAGGCTGTGAAAGAATACAGAGTATTTTTGATCTGCAGAAAAAGGACATTCTGATGATTAACTATGCTAAGTGACCTAAAAATAAAGAAATAATTGTCTACTGTCAAATAATAATAAAGCATAATCCTTACAACTGAACCCTGCTCTATAGAAAGGATGAGATGCACTATGAAGTTAAGAAACCCAAAACTGGAATCCCTTTGCAAATATGCTGTGCCTTGAATTACCATTCATTCCCCACTTTGGATGCTTGCTGGTCAGTCTGTTAGCTCTGCATCAAGCAGTCACATCTTACAAAGGCTGCAGTGACAGCCAGGATGAAATCTGAAGTTTTATATTCCTAAAAGCTCTTGTATCTTGCAGGTATTGAGCTCCAAATCTACACTCTATTGGCTGTGCAGACAACATGCTGTTGTTCTCTTCTCTGTATATATGCATTAGATGTCTGTATTTTAACCAATTAGTAACTCCATCTGACAGAGCTGGATGCAGCAGACAGATGACAGGGAATCTGTCTAGCTTCTGCATGCCTGATCTTAAACAGCTGACATAACTGTCACAGTCAGGAACACTTTACATGGATCAAAACCACTCACAACTCCTGTTCTGAAGTATGCCTGACAATGCAAAGAGAGAATTAATTTCTTTCAAATACTGCTAAAAGTCAAACCTCATGTGAATGTCCAGTTTCAGTTAAGTTCATCAGGGAAAATGGAGAGGAATCACAACAGTCACAGTTGCATGTGTAAATGAGATGGGATGGCTTAAGGTGCAGTTTATTGTTACATTAAAAATATCCAACCCACTTTAGCACTGAGGTCAAGTTATCTGAAAATAACACAGAGTGGGATGTTTTTAATCACTGAAGTTTTAAATTATTTCAACAGGGTCTTATTTTTAGAGACTTAAATGCAAGCATAATTGCACTTTTCCAGCTAAAGATGGACTTACTGTGTTTTGAATTATAATGCCTCTACACTTTATGTCGACTGGCCTTTAATCAGGTTTAATCAGGCTTTATCCTTGCATACCAGCTATAGGTACAAAGCCAAAACCAATGAATTAACACATATCAGATGTGACCACTGCTAATGTTGACACGATGCTAATTAATAGCATTACACCAGTGGCTGTAGAGAACAAATACTCTCTGTAGAGAATGCTAATCTAGATCTGGCGAAATTCAATCAGTTTATGTATGTGATATATTTTGAAAGTCTGGGTGGAAGCAGTATGTATTATTTGTATTTGAAAGTTTTATAAATATATTATATACAAATCTGGAGTCTTACCTCATAGTGTCCTTGTTCATGAAAAAGTTTTCCTAAGTTATAAAGACAGCTGGTAACAGAGCTTTTGTGAGCATGAGGATCCTTCAGATTTTCATCAGGGATCTCTGAACACTTCACAAAAGTCCTCCTGGCTTCCTCTGTCTTCCCTTGGTTCATCAGGATGATACCAGTATTTAAATAGGCAGCTGTGAAGAGGGAAAAAATGCTCTATTTGAATGGAGCATTATCTACTGCTTCAATTCTAAGTAGTATCTATCGGGTAGAGAGCCTGTGGTTATCTAATTTGGTTTTTGATTAACACAAATCACTCATTGGTGTGAGTGTGAACATGTAACATAAGTGAATATATAAAAGGTAGAAGCTCAGAGACAAGGAAATAAGAAGGTGACTATAAAGTAAGGAGGGAAGGAATCACTGGTTAGACAGAGTGTTCCATTTTGTTCCTCTTTTTAGGACTGTATAAAGCATATAGCACCACTGTTTGAAGTGTTACCAGAATTACACATATACATAAGAATATATATACATACAGAGAAGATTAATACTGAAGGTACAAAAGTCTCAGCTATCTCAAATACCACCACTTAATTTTGGAACCTGTTTTGGAACCTGGCAACACCCAAATGATTATTCTCCATATTCCCCAGGCAAGAAAGAAAAAAATATTTGCATTATTCACTTACATAAATATCAGGGACTGGCTGTAAGAGACAGAAAACAGGAGCCTGAAAATTTGGGCAGTAGTATCTCTGACTCAACACCCCAGTTCAGAAGCATTTTAAGTTCTAGTTGTGCGGCTGAGTGTTAATATATCATCTGCTTCTTACTTGTACCACATTAAATATAGTCATTTACTAATAAACACTTGCTGTCTAGGGCACAATTTCACATTTTGCTTTCTGACTTAAAAGTTTCTGGAAAAAAAAGGAAGTATTATTAAAGAGTAGGAAAATTTTCTATGAAAACTATAGTCAATATTATACAAGCTTGTGGAGTCAAAATACTTACAAGCTAGTGTGGGTCTGCTACCAATTGCCAGTTTATAGTAATGCAATGCCTCTGAAAACCTGCTGTTTTCCTGAAGTAGTAATCCTCTGCATAAGGGGAAAAAAAAAGGAAAAAAAAAAAAAGAAAAGAGAGAGTGAGGTGTGAGGTTACTACAAAGAGTAACTTGAAAACAAATACTGAAAACAATACTTGGGTAACAAAGTAAAATATACTTACTGGTATTTCAGAGACACAAGCACTCACTAACAGTTCAGTGTGAGAATTATTCCATGTATAAAGGTGAATTCATAGACATCAGGTGCATCCATATGGCTTTAACAAAGCAGACGTTAAACAGAATAGTTTTGGCTTTCTTGAAAACCAGGAGATTCATTTACTCACTTGAGAAAATGTTAGTCTGCAAGACTTTTTAAAGTGGATAGAATATGATGGAGATATTTGTAAGTCATTAATTATTAGCCAGGCATTTTGTCTTGACCTGAAATAAACAGGTCTTTTTCAAATGCATGATAAAGTTAAGCACCCAGCCCATCATGTGCTATGTTAAGGATTCCCCTTGTTGAGCAATTTCACTGGATTATTCACTGTACAGCTAAGCACCTGCAACAGTTCTGGTTTTTCCTGTATTTATTATACTCTGAATAAATTTACTGAAGAAGTATTAAAAATTATACTGATTATTTCCAGTTTCATAATAGATAGGCTTTAATTTAGCTTTCAAGACAAACATCCTTGTGAATTACAATTTATATCAGCTACCCACAAATTTCTGAGAAGTGGTCTAGACACCATTGACATGAATGTATACTGTATGCTAAAATGAAGGCCCAAAGCATTACAATTTTCCAAAGTTTCAGAAGACTGAAAAAGAGCATATACAAATATATTAAAACCGGAATGATTTAAAAATCCTTAAAAATTAGTCATTTTGGAATGGAGACTCAGACCTCAGTATCCAGGGGTAAACATCTCTTATTATTTAACTCAAAATATCCAGGAAAACACAGCTCTTCCTCTAAGATGGAAGTGGTACTTTATTTATTTGTAGTTTCCCTAACCTACAGCAATTTTCTTTTCTTCTTCTATGCTTTTATCTGCTGAAAGCTTTTTGAAATGCAAAGAGCTTGGAATTCTTTTATCTCCAGTCTCAAATCAGAGATTTTATTTCCCTCTAACATCTCAGGAAAACTTTTTAAATTAAACCAGTAAACTTCACAGGATGAAAGGAGAAGGGCAATTAGCTTAAATAGTCACCATCTATATTGTTTGCTTCTTCTCACTTTACGATTTGTTAGGATTTAACAGAATTGAGAAATATATCCTCTTTTTCTTCTATACTATCCTATCAGTATCACATGACTTCACTTTGAACCTGTTTCACAATTAACTTCAGATTAGGTAGTAAATTGTCGCTTTCTCTCTCCGACTTCCTTGTTTCTGCCTGGCTCCTCTTTCCCGGGGCGCTGGCCAGGCACTTCCGGGAACAGCCGGAGAGAAGTGACAAACACCTTGGTGGTTCGTTTGATACAGGCAGAGCTATTTAGAGAGCACGATCATGACCAGGATAAAGAGACTCAAGAGATTGGACACTTGTGCAGTTCAAAGTAGGTTGTATTTGCTCGAACGCCGCACATACAAGTGACAATGGTCTGGGGTCGAGTCACAGGTTTTATAGGGGAAAATAAGAGATAAGGTGAAACCAATAGAACAATGCCCAGTATGAATACATTATAGGTACAATCAAATGGGAATAGCTTCAGGGGGAAGCTATTTAGCTATTTTAGGTTTAGGAAACAGAAACTCCCATTTCAAATTCACAAAGCTTTTTGCTCCGTCTGCGTAGCTGTGCACTACAACATCTCCCTCTTTTTTGTTTAATAAATTGAATGGAGCTTTGGGGAAGGAGAAACTGTGGCTATTAAACTGCAGTGTCGTCCTGTTTTCCATCCTCCCACCATTCTCCTCCCGTGGTGGCAGCAGCAACTACGACAGGTGCGGAGGCTGCAGACTTGGAGGAAGCAATGCTAGAAATGATTCGCTTAAGAATCCCAAATGATAGCAAAACTAAAAAGATTGCAACTACAAAATAACAAATGTCCTTTAGAAGGGACAACACCCACCCAGAAAGATCCCAGCCTTTAAACATGCCCTTGAACCAGTCCTCATTCTCCTGCTTTTCTGGAGCCAAATGAGGAGCAGGAACATTGGAATTGACATCCTGCTAGTCTGAAAGAAAAATGAAATCACACAACAGGGTAAACTAACTATAAAATTCTGCCAGTATAAAGGAAAAACAGGAATTAGGGTTTTCTTCCTCCCTTGCGGCGTTTCCTGTTTGATGCAACTGCGTCATCTGTGGGGTCTCCAACAACCCCCTGACCCAACCCATTTGTATCATCACGCAGGGTGGAGCTGCACTGCCCCATTAGTTTTTTTGCTGGTTGGAGAATTCTCCCCCCGCCTCCCTCCCCCCCTGAGGAGGTGCTGTCCCCCGAAAGGGGCACTGGCTGATGAAATGGCCTTCCTCACTGCAGTAAAAACACCTGCATTTGGGAGGAGGAGAACTCGATGTTGGAGTTTCTGGAGTTGCTGATGTTGGAGCAACCACTTTTTCCTGAGGACTTTTCACCAAGTCCTCTGCCATCAGTGTGGCTTTTCTTGTGCACTCCTCGATGAGCCGATCCAGCATAGGTGGAGGTGACGCTGGAAGAGCCATGATGACTCGCCGACAGGCATCATTTGCATTTGTGGTAACAATTTCTAACGTGATTTCGTCTCGTGCTTCTTGCCCTTCCACCTTTTTCTCGACTGTGTCACTCGATCAACAAAATCCATGAATGGCTCTGAAACAGATTGCTTGAGAGCAATATAAGGTATTATAGGTTCCTTTGAGGGCATACTAAGAAATGCCCACTCTGCTGCGTCTTTTGTGAGGTCTAACACTGGTTTTGGAATCCCTGCTGCTTGTTTTTGGGCTTGTCTCAAATCCCCCTCACCCACAAGATGTTTGAGGGTGATCTCATCATCTTCTATATCTTTGGCATAATCGGCACTCTGCAAAATTCCTGGAAGAAGGTCTCCTGCAAACCTTTTCCAAGTTCTTTCCCACATTCTATATTCTGATGGAAGGAGCAAGCAACTGAACAAGCGCTTTAATTCAGAAGGAACTAAGGTGTTAGAATTGAAAGTTGCTTTTAACATGCTCCTAAAAAATTCGCTTTTTTATCCAAATTCACATTTTGTTTTGCACAGTTCCTTTATGCATTCGTATGAAAATGGTTCCCATCTGGGGTTTTGCCCTCTTGCATTGTACAATACCAGGGCTATGAACAGAGAATTTGAATCTCTGCCTGCTTTCTGTTTCCCTGCTTTGGCTTCCCCGCCTTTCACGTCGCCATGGGAACTAGAGGCCGGAGCTTGGGAAACAGGAAAGGGGGGGCAGGGTCTGGAGGCTTGGGGGTGGAGGTTTGTGTGGGAGTGGCTGAGGTTGGTGATGCTGTGTGGAGCGGGGCGGGATCGGGTGATGGAACCTCAAGGAGTGGAGCTGAAGGAACCACCTGGAGGGGCGGTGCTGTGGGTGGAGGCCTGCAACAGCACACTTGGGAGGGGTTTCGTCTGCCGCAAGAGAGAAGGAGGAGGGATCAGGACAAAGGGAAGGAGGATCAGGGACTGGCGTGGGGGGGGGGGGGTACCTGGGAAGGAGGAGTTTCCACCGCACTTCTTTGTCCATCTTGTGATGAGACAAAGACCCCCGCCACGCGGCCGCCGCCATCTTGTGGCGATTCGTCCTGTGGGGGGTGTGGGAAGGGGTTAGAAGGGGTACAGCATTTTTGGGAACAGCCACAACTGTGAAAGGGGTCAGGAAAGGCGTTACAAACGGAGGTTTCAACAGAGCGATTAGCATTTTCAGACTGTGGGGGTCAGGGAGATGGGGGAAATAAAGCAGATGGGCTCTTTTCAGTTTCCCGCGTTTCCTGACTATCTGTGTATGACATTTAACAATGTCATAAACTAACAAAAAGATCCTCATGAAGCCTTCCTTCACTGAAGGATCCCCCTTCTTGGTGCTTTCTGTTAAAGTGGTGCCAACCCCCTTCCAAAAAACTTTCTGCCTCACATCCTGAACTGAAACATTTGGAAACTTCAAAATCAGCCATTTTATAAACTTTTTCACAAAACTTTTAGAAAAACTTTCTCCTGACTCTGTCAGGGTTACTTTTACTTGGTTATAAATCTCTCTATGCTGTGTGGACAATTTCCCAAGCATTCTGCCCGCCAGCAAGCCTCACCTGCCTGCTGTCGAAAAATACAAAGAAAAAAAAACTGAAAAGGTCTAAAAACCGACGGCGGCACCCTGCATGCTGTGCGCTCATGTGCCCTTTCCCTCCGCGGGAATGGGGGTGCTTCCACCGGGATCCACTAGCCGGGGCCATCCCGTGCTAGTATTGAATCTTACCGATCCGTCGACCCTTAGAAAACAAAAAAACAACAGCGGTTCCCAGTCTGAAGTCGTCTTCTGGGGTGTGCAGAAGCTGTGTCTTCACTCCGCTGGAAACCTGGAACCGGGTAGGAGTTGGAACAGTTTCTCAGTGGCAATAGAGCTGCCGGCCGGGCGTGAGAGGCATGAACCCCCAGGACCGGCATGGTCCAGGAACTTCTCCCCTCCGGTTTGACTGTGGCGCTGACGGCTCAGCGGTGGCGGCGTCAGCGGCTGTCTTCGGCAGTGACGGCAGTGGAAAACAGCGTCTGGAGGAGTTCCGAGCAGGGCACTACCTGTTGTGCTTTAAAAACAGCTGCCATATCAGGGCCACATGTTGCGGCGCCACTTGTCGCTTTCTCTCTCCGACTTCCTTGTTTCTGCCTGGCTCCTCTTTCCCGGGGCGCTGGCCAGGCGCTTCCGGGAGCAGCAGGAGAGAAGTGACAAACACCTTGGTGGTTTGTTTGATACAGACAGAGCTATTTAGAGAGCACGATCATGACCAGGATAAAGAGACTCAAGAGATTGGACACTTGTTGTGCAGTCTGAAGTAGGTTGTATTTGCTTGAACGTCGCACGTACAAGTGACCCCGCTCTGGGGTTGAGTTACAGTTTTTACAGGGGAAAATAAGAGATAAGGTGAAACCAATAGAACAGTGCCCAGTATGAATACATTATAGGTACAATCAAATGGGAATAGCTTCAGGGGAAGGGTGAATACACGTAAAAATACAGAATAGAAACTCCAGCTTTAGGTTTAGGAAACAGAAACTCCCATTTCAAATTCACAAAGCTTTTTGCTCCATCTGTGTAGCTATGCACTACAACAGTAAATAATTTTTAATATTAACAGAACTTACATTTAGTAGGTACTTGCAGTAAAGTAAGAAATGAGAGAATACATTCAGGATATTTTTTGGCTTGGCACCAAGGTTTGTAACTACTGTCAAGTATCTTGCAAGTGGCAAGAGGTATAATCATCAAGATAGAAATAACATTTTCTGAATTTTCTAGAAGCTGAATTTTGTTTACTGTAAAAATTTTTATACATTTACTTCAAGGAAGATTAAGTATGGTATTTTGATCCTGTTTGCTATTGATAGCGGGAGAATTAACAGAAAAAAATTAGGTGTATGGTCTGACATTTAAGCTGCTTCTTAATTTTTTAAAAAGCAAAAACATTCTCAAACATGATTTTGAAACAATTTATCTAAGAAATTCCATTCTTATTTTAATTCTGGAATAAATAATGTAACATATTGGGAGAAGTAATACAGTAATTGGTCAACTTCACCGAAACAAATTACTTTGGTAAGTGTACAACATTTGTGGTTTTGTGATTAAAAGAACTTTTATTTGCAATTATTACAAATTAATCGTTTATATTCACTACATGCTCTAATATTGACACTTTTGATTTATTACTTGAGATTTTGAGGTGGGGTTTTTTTAAACTTCTCCTCCAAAAGACGTTTTTCTTTTAAAAGCTGTTCCATTAACTGTGAGTCTGTCAGCGTATGTCTCTCTCTCTCTCTTCCTCATATATATAACCCAAGCAGCTCAGATGAAGGACTGAGTGCTGAATTCCACCTAACAATTAGTGTTTTATTTGTATTTGTTATGAGTTTGGAGAAGAAAAAGAAGAATATAATCTTACCAAGGCATGAAACTGCCTCCTCTCCTTGTGAAATTGGTCCTGATTGATCACTAGTTTTCACTGTAGCTTCTGGCAGTACAAACATTACTAGATTTATGAGTGTCCAGTTCTAGTTTGAGGTTAAACTAAGTCAGGAAAAAGCTGACTTCTCTAGATGCAGTAGAAGAACATCCCTGAGCTGGAGTTCACACCTTGCAGGCACTGCAGATGCCAGTATCTCACCTTCCCCATGGCCAGGGCACTTGGCTGTATAAGCAAGCGTCCACTATAGCCAAGAGCAGATCTGTTCTTGACATGCCTTTTGCTTCTTTGCTTGAATGCAAAATGATAGCTCCTCCTTGGAGATTTTTGGCAAAAGGGAGAAGGACCAGAAAGACCACAAAGGCATCAATACAGTGAGAAGCATTGGACATAAGCCAGAGGTGGAGCAGAGCAACTGACACATGTTGAGTATGTACCTAACTCTTGCGGTTACAAAGACATAAAGCCTTCCTTTTTCCTTACTCAAGGATGAACGAAGGAAAGGACATCCTTGAAGTAAAGGATGTTTGATAAAAAAGAGTAAGTTCCAGTGATAAACTTGGATGGAAACTTTAAAGCCTTTCTGGCCCTTTTAACTTTCTACAGTTATTAAAAATGCCAAACTAACTAAAAAAGCCTAACTACCAAAATGCCCCCACAAAAATCCACAAGGCAGGAACAATTGCTTCTTTGTTGATACTTCCAAAACTTTTTATTCTCTCCAGCTCACCTTCCCAGTTGTAAGGCAGACAAGTGAAGATGTTAAATGAAATATGCAATTTCTGTGCAAAGCCAGTTTACTGACAGAACTGGAAAAATGTGGCTTCTATTGTTTGTTGTTAGTAAGACAAGTACCATGAAAGAATAAATGAATATGGGGAAGATGACCTTCACTGTGCAGGTGACCACACACTGGAACAGATTGTCCAGAGAGGTTGTGGAGTCTCCCTCACTGGAGATATTTAGAAATCGTAAGGATACAATCCTGTGCCATGTGCTCTGGGATGAGCCTGCTTGAGCAGGGAGGTTGGGTGGTCCCTTCCAATATTACACATTCTTTGACTCTGTGAAATACAGATAGATAAATACATAAAGATAAAAGTATTTGGAAAAGAAAAAGCTACTTAAACCATAAGACACACAGTGGACAGTTATAAACTGTCCACTAATTAATTTAGGATTAATTAGGAGACAAGTTCTAACTACAGTAAGTAGGAAGATTCTGGAACTTTATAATAGGGTTTTTTTGTCTGCATTACTTCCAGTGACTTTTAAATGGGGTGTTAATCATTTATGAAATGGAAGATCTGTGCTGACTGCTTGCAGGAGTAGCAGACTTCTCCCAATGACTTAGGAAGTGGCTCAGAATCTTGTTTTTTAAATAGAAAGAAAATTTTTTAAAAAACGAGAAGCAAGTTCTGGCTATCTGGAAATGATGTGCATTATTCCTGTAGATGGAATTACCATTTAGTTCATGCAGGAAAACACCTCCCCCACAAATGAGATGTTTGCAACCTTCCTGAGTTCTTTAGCTGCCAACTTTTACCTATTTTGCTTCACCAACAATGAAAAATCTTCCTGTCTTCCTCTTCAGCTTTGGTTTTGACCAAAAGTCACTAAATATTAATGGCATAAAAATGTTTTCAGAGAACAGAAGGCAGTCACAGTATATAAATAAGCAGTAGATGGCTGCCTATGGTCCTTCTCAAGTTTCATAATAAATTCTTCCTGTTGGTAGTCCCATTCTAGTCAGCTGGTCTGCTTACAAAGCAGACTCCTCAGTGACTAAAACTGGCATAAACTGGCCAAGTACAATACACAGGAACTGCAACTGTTAAATTAAATGTGTGTTAGTGAAATATTTATAACATTTTCAACCCAGGTACAACATTGAAACAGTTTAATCAGTTTTGTTTACTGGTATATAACAACTAATACAGGGGCTGATAGCTATTACTTTGCCATGATGGCGGCTCTTCCGGGCCTCAAGCTACATTCATTGCATTGATTTCAGGTGGGACTATCTACAAAAGACTGTATCTATCTAAATGCTGCACTGGCAAACAAAGAAAGGAATGGAAGAAAATCCTGTGTTAGTCCCTGTTGCATCCTGGGATTGGGTTTTAGGGGTTCTTATTTGTGTTAGCTAGCCGAGTCCTGTGTACCCCCGCGCTTCCCCTGCGTCGTTCCCCCCCCCCACGGTTTCTGGCCCCAAGCTGCCTGCTGTTGGATTTTCCCCCTCTGCTGCTCCTGTAACTACTCCCCTGTCTGGCCCCAGGAAACCCCGTGCCTGCCACCCCAATCCACATGATCCCACTCAGCCCGAGGCTCAGCGCCCACCGCTGTGGGGTTCTCTGGTTGGTCGCTGTTGCTGGCGTCACTGCCACGGCAGCCGCCCCCTGTTGGACGGCAGGCCGTGGATCCTCTTGCCCTGCCCCTCCATAAAATCCTACCCCGCCGGAACCCAGGCGCCATTTTCTCCCAGGCGAGTGCCAGGAGCGGTTGCGTCTTTCCATCTAACCATGCCACGTGACCAATAAACCGTTCCTGCCAAGCACGGAGTAAATGGACAAATTCCTTACTTCTTTGCTGGATCCCTAGCGCACGGTAACAGTGGCTGGGCAGCCCACGCGCCCAAGACACGGAGCCATGTCCAGGAACCCATGGCAGAAAACCCCGGCAGCACGTGGAAGCTACGCCACAGCCAGGCTCCCAAGAGCTGCGTGCAGCCGGGGAGAACGAAAGCTAACGCCGCAATTGGCGCCTGAACGCGGGGCCGAGGCCAGCGCTTAGCTGATCGCATGGACAGAGGCTCACCGCGGAGCTCCAGAAACAGCGCTGGGAGCCGCCGCCGTTGGCCTGGGGCCGCACGCTGCCGCCAAGGGGGGAGCACCGCCGCCAAGCCAGAGCGGGCAGTGGTCCGTGCCGGATCACCGCTCCGTGCCAGATGGAAACTGAGAGCAGGGGCTCTCCAAAGTATGTCACTGAAGTCTTCGTCGGTCACGGGGGACCAAACAGTGTGCCCTGCGTGGGACAGGAAGTGCAAACTTTCGCAGCCAAGAGGGCAGCAGAAAGGACACTTCTCGGGACTCCCGGACCCTCGTGGCAGCTTTTCTTTGCAGAGACTTCAGTCTGGTAAGTATTAGTCATGGAAACGTGTCCAGCTAATACGTGGAGGGCCGGCCGCGTTCCCGAGATTGGGACGTGCAGCACGCAGCACGAACGGCAGCCGCTGGAGTCGCCTGCAGTTTTTTTGCCTTTTTTTTTCTTTTTTACTGCCCCAGGGTTGAGGTGGAAGAAGCACGGGGACTGTGCTATCTGCCCAAGAAAAGGAGTTTTATACCCAAGGTAAGGAAATCTTTGCGGTGAAGGGCCCCTACCCAAAAAATTTAGTTAAGAAATTTGTTCAGTGGCTGTTCTTTGCTTCCCCCCGTCTGTCTGCCGAGGACGTGCGCAAACCAGAATTTTGGGAGCAAGTGGGAAAAAGGCTAGCAGAGGGGATTGGTAGGGATCCCTCCATAGATGACTGCTTCCCTAAATTCTTATTTGTTGATCTCGGATGTGGTGAAATCAGACCCCACGCGAAATTCGACTGGGGAAAGAAAAGAACCATCCGGAAAATATGTTACTCCCCCTGAATCCGTTTGTCCATCCCCTTCTCCCACCCCTTCTTCCCCTAACCTGGGTGGGCGGGGGGGGGGGGAGGGTACTTGTCAATCTGAGATGCAGGGCAGCTCCACAAACGTGGACCCTGCTCTTGGCTCCCCCAAGCCATCCTAGCACCCCTGCCTTAGTGAGATCGGCCAATTCGCTGAGGCAACGACCCTAAACCCCTTTCCCAACCCCTTTGTCCCTGCTGAAAATCCCGTTTCTAGAGCTGCCCCATGCTGCTCTGTTTCTTTAAACCCCTTTCTTTGTTCTTCTGAGGAGGCTGAGGCCACGTGGTCGATCCCTTTGTCTTCCCAAGATGGAGGGCAGCCACATGGCAGGGTCTCTTCTTCCCACAACCCCTTTCTGTCCTTTGTTCCCGGTGTCCCCACCTTTAACCCAACCCCCACCTGCTTCCCTGTGGGTGTGGGCGCCACCCCCTTGGGAGGTCAGGTTACTCCCTCACCCATTGTTCCCCCTCGAGTGGGCGTTCCCTCGAGTCCTTTGCATGTCCTCCCTGCTGAGTCATTGACCCTGCCCTCCCACACCAGGGAAAGCTCTGCTGTCTCCGCCCCGCTGCCTGAGGGATGCAGCCCCCGTCCTGTTCCCCGCACCCTGTCCCCACCTTCCCATGGGTCCCGGAGATCCGTGCGGGAGGGAAGAGGGGGGAGGGAGGAGCGGGGACCCCTACCCCCATCTTCCCATGGGCCCCAGAGAACTGGGTGGGAGGGAAGAGGGTGGGGGGGGACGGGAACCCCTACCTCCAAGTTCCCATGGGCCCTGGACGTCTGGGCGGGAGGGAAAAGGAGCGGGGGTGGGGAATCGGAGCCCCTGCCTCCACATTCCCATGGTTCCCGGAGACCCGAGAAGAAGGGAAGAGGAGGGAGGGGGGAACAAGAGCCCCTGACTCTGCAGTCCCATGGTTCCTGGAGACCCGGGAGGGAGGGAAGCAGGAGGAGGGGGAAGCCGATGTGGGTCTCTGAGCATTTTCCAGATTCTGTGGAACGGGTCGAGCTGCCAGCTGAGAGGCATGTGGAGGGATCGGAGGTTCAGGACAAGTCTGTCCTGGAAGCGGCATCCATGAACGCTGACACACAGCTTGAGATCCCTAAAAGGCCCAGAAGCCACGTGGTTGCCTTGGATGCTGTGCCTCCAAAGAATGCTAGTCCGAAGCAGCCTCCAGCAAGATGCCAGTGCTTCCACTGCGATCAGAGAAGACATTTTGTTGTTCAATGTCCATTTTTGGGCAGGGCACCCCCAGGGACAGTGGGAGGGGGGAGAGGGGGGGAGGGAGACCCCATTCCCCCAAAAAACTGAAAAAACAACGCGCATCTGCCTCGTGTGAAGATAAAAGTAAGGCAGGCCACAGCACCTTAAGGGGAGCTGTGATTTATCAAGTAATTGTGCAGGTGGTAGTTCAAAACATCAGGGTGCCTGTGAGTGCAGCAGATGACCCCACCAATCGGGGGGTTGCATCAAACCGCAGGTGATGCAAAAAGAAAAAGGACCCTACAATCTCCTTAAAAAACGCTTTTCCCCAAAGCCCCAGAAAAACTTTCCAGCCACCCCAGTCTGCGTGTGTCCCAAATCCCCATGTTTGTAATAAAGTTGTCCCAGTTCCCCTATCCCCAAGCACCCAGGGAAGAACCACCCCAGCATCATCGCAGCAGGCCCTCTCCATCTGCAAAGGGCAGCCGTTGCAGCAGCTGGAACACCAAGAGCTGAAGCTGTGTGAAGAAGCAGTCAGATGAGCAGCGAAGAAGATCAAGCAGCCATTCTTCTTTTTTATATTTTGAAAAAGAGGGAATTGTTGCATCCTGGGATTGGGTTTTAGGGGTTCTTATTTGTGTTAGCTAGCCGAGTCCTGTGTACCCCCACGCTTCCCCTGCATCGTTATCCCCCCCCCCCCCGGTTTCTGGCCCCAAGCTGCCTGCTGTTGGATTTTCCCCCTCTGCTGCTCCTGTAACTACTCCCCCGTCCGGCCCCAGGAAACCCCATGCCTGCCACCCCAATCCACACGATCCCACTCAGCCCGAGGCTCAGAGCCCACCGCTGTGGGGTTCTCTGGTTGGTCGCTGTTGCTGGCGTCACTGCCACGGCAGCCGCCCCCTGTTGGACGGCAGGCTGTGGATTCTCTTGCCCCACCCCTCCATAAAATCCTACCCCGCCGGGACCCAGGCGCCATTTTCTCCCATGCGAGTGCCGGGAGCGGTTGTGTCTTTCCATCTACCCGCGCCACATGACCAATAAACCGTTCCTGCCAAGCATGGAGTAAATGGACAAATTCCTTACTTCTTTGCCGGATCCCTAGCGCACGGTAACAGCGGCTAGCCAGCCCACGCGCCTGAGACATGGAACTGTATCCGGGAACCCACGGCAGAAAACCCCGGCAGCACGTGGAAGCTATGCCACAGCCGGGCTCCCAAGAGCTGCGTGCAGCTGGGGAGAACGAAAGCTAATGGCGCAATTCCCTACGCAGATGTATCTCCAGTCACACAGCAAGAACAGAGCTGCTCTGCCTAAGGCAACTCTTTAATTGTCAGTTGCAAGACTAGTGGGTAGAAAGGTAGGTATGGATGCTACCACAAAACATACTTTTTTAATCGATAAGAACTCAAACATACAGAGAATAACAATTTCCTTTGCAGAACTCACTAAGTTATCTATCACTCCAGTACTAAAAAAAAAAAAAACAAAAAACAAAACTATATAATCACCCCCAAAACAACCTCTAATCTTTCAGAGAGTGTAGTAAAACTGTTATGTTCTCCCAGACCTGGGGAACAGCTTTCCCAAATTGATTAGAAAATATAGTCCCATTTTTTTTTTTCTGTTACTCGTATAGTTTGGTTGGGAATACTACCCTTTCAGGACCACATCACCTTGCACAATCCCTTTTACTGACAGAGGGAGGGCAGCTATGAGGATGAGGAATTGCACTGCTCCTGTCTTTCTCACTCCTCTGGACAATGGGCCGTGCTGTGCTGTGTTTGCAGTCCTAGAACCAGATGCCTATTCCCTCTCATGTGTCCCAGCAGTCAATATAGACAGAGAGCTGGACAGAACTTCCTACGAGAGCAGTCTTTTTCGAAACTGAATGGCAGACACAAACCATTTTTTTCCTAATTTTATAAAATGGTGGAATTCTATGTAAGGACTGTAAGTGCCCACAATTTCAAATATTGAGACATGTAATTGAATAGTTAGGTCACTGAATACCCTTCACCTCTCAATATAACTTTGTAAACTATCTGTACTTCATATAGGCCCTACAAAGTGTCCCAGAGCAGAGTTTTGCACAGCAGGAAACAACCAGTTACTTAAGCAACCATTGGGTACTACCTTAACAGCCACACTGACAACACAGAAAGATTTTATCAACACATCTTTGGTTACAGCAAGACACACATTTTAGCTGCTGTCTGTGACAGAGGAAGAACTATCTGGCAAAGCAGAGATTAATTCCGAACTGGTTTGCAACAAGTTTGCATTCATAGCTGAGAAAAACAACAATCAAGTACTTAGACACCAGATGACACATCCTCTTTGCTTTTTAATTCAACATCCTGAATGATAAAAACTTCTGGGCTATCAAGGAAGAGGAACAATAACCTTGACCTGTTTCCTACTAGGTGGTTGCTGCAGGAACTTTGTCTAGGAAAGGTTCAACTACAGCTCAGCACAGATTTGTATGTCAGCCTGCTTTTAGAGTTTTTTGTCTCTGATAAGGAGTTTTTTATGCTAGCACCCTTAAAAGGCAGAGAACACATTTTCCAATATATAAAGCCTAACAACAACAGACAAGGAATAATTTTGCTCATATTGATTTTTACTTAAGGATGCAGAATTAAACTTTGCTTGTAAAACACTGCAATCCTAGACTTTCTAGGGTAGGTAGTCTGCAATAGTGGCTGAAATTTCTAACAAAAACATTAAAAAATTCCACATTTATTGATATAATACCCTAAGTTTTCCAATGTAAAGTTTATGGAAATTATTCAAAGAAATTAAATTATTTAAATAACAAACTTATATACACAGTCCTATATCAGTACAGACAAAATGAGACACTTCAGGAGAGAAGCAAGGGGATAGCTGATTGCTAGAAATTCACCTTTTATAGGACGCTGTATACTCCAAAATTACAACATTTAAAGTAATCAGCATAATTTTAAAGGAACATTCAATATTTATGTCAGATTGAGAACATTCTTATAATCACATGAGAAACTCAAGGTAACAGATTACTAATAGGGATGACAAAAGAATACTTGAAGCACAGCCAGGCCTAAACACAAGTGAAATAACATATGTAAAGCTGTCTTTTAACTGATAAATAATTTTACTTTAGACACTAGTTATAAGAAACTTGAAACAATACAAAAAACCCCACAAGCTTTAGGTAACTACCATAAGGTAACAAAGACTGAAAAGCCAAAGCAAGCTAAAATAGTTTGTACTTAATCTACTGAACATTGCCTTGTTTGCAAGAATAACTATCATTTCTCTACAGCTCTGTCCTTGGTACTTCACAGTATTAAAATATATTATTTTCTCAGTTAAAAAAAAGCAGAGAAATATAGGTCATTTTATGCTGATTTACTACCCTATGAAATTTAGTTGAAATCAGTAGAGCTACATAGCTTTGAGAACACAGATATAAGATGTTCATAATCAGGCAAACCTTCAAATGTAGATTATGTAGTTATGCATTAATGTATTTTAATTTTTTTAATGGCAAAAGCAGCTGTAACTTAAAGCTATAAGGTATAAATCAAAAACCAAAAATACAGCACTGAATTCAGCCATTCATCTAGTCTGCTAAATGCTTTGGGTGTTAATGTGTCAGTAGTCAACTTCTAAGCTAACCTCACATTTCAATTTATTGAAAAAAGATGTAAAGAGATCAAGAGCTTCTGCTTATGTAGTTTCTCTCTTTGATTGTTATCCATTAAAACTGTGAGTTAAACCTTAATAATTTGTTCCTCAGCAGAGAGCACTTGGATTTGTTACTGCTATGAGTGAACACTGAGCAGCACATGCCAATTAATTTGCATCAAATACTGAGGCATAGGTGCTTAGAAACAATAATGAACATGTGAAATACATACAGGGCTTCTAAATAACTGTAAAGACACTTTTTTCCTGGAGTTCCGTGGAGTGATTTTTGCTGTTTCAAAGGCACATACTGAAAACCAGAAACAGCAAAACTGACTGGCCTCTTGTAAGCACATGTAAGATACATTTTCCATTACAGAGGATTTTTGTAAAAGGCTCCCACAGAACTACATGCCAAGGATGGGTTTAACTTGCAAAGGAGCTCTTGAGGGTTTGTGCTTAAAAGAATTGATTCATTTGTGTACTATCAAAGGACACTTCATTTACCATCTATTTTTCATGCTGGATATTGAAGCATCCAACACTGACAAAGCCTACAAGAAGAAAAAAATGATGTAAGCTTTTTCAACTACTGTTGAATAACTGAAGGTTTTGTAAAACTTGTGTTTAAAATAAGGGATTGTATTGTATTCAATGTAGTAGTAGAAAGGCTAAGAATTAAACTTCACTTCTTATGCCCTAGATATTCCAACCAGCATTTTAGTTAAAATACTTCCACAAAACAGTAGAATTTCAAAAACTTCTCTGTTCAAAAACAGAGATGAAGGTTTATAGACATATATTTTGTGTATCAATGGAAAACTGGAAGACTAGCAATTTATTCTGACAACAGTGAAAAGACTGATTTCTTTTATGTCCCTGTCTTTATCATCCAGCCCCCTTTCCTCTTCTTACCCTGGGATTAACTTCAGCTTCTCTCTACAACACAGTAAGAGACAAAAGTACTGTACAGGCATACAAAAACTTTAATAGTTATAATTTTCACCTTCAAAATGAATAGCATATAGGAAATATACCTCTCAATCTTGTCACTTTATTTCCTACAATCTTCTGAAGTTGTTTTTTAAATGTGAGCAGAAGATTCCTCTTAAAAATATATTTTTCATACTCCTCATTGCCTAAGAGAGAGGGAAATTCTGTGCATACATGTATTTGTGTAACTAACTGATTAGTAAAAATACACATATTATGAAATATGGATGTCATTCTGGAAAATAAATTCTATCATTAAATTATATTGAGTTTCATAAATTCATTTGCTTAACTGCAAGGCAAATTCATGAAATGGTCAACTTCTTCCTTTTTAAACAAGGAAAAAAGTAAAGAAATACTATTAAGATAAATTTCATTTTCACATATAAGTATTCATTTTAAACTGGACTTACAGGCAGAACGTTATTTTTTGAATGATTGATTTATTTGAAGAGGCTTACTATTTGAATGTCATTTTTGCACATTTTGTCTACCTTACAGACATGCTTTTCTGCTGCATGCAGGATATTATTTTCCAATGGCTACCTATGGAATGACAGTCACCTGGGTTCTGTCCTGCACACACATCACAAAACAAGAGCATATGGTTGGTGGAGGTGACCAGCCTGTTGTGCAGCAGAGCCCCGCTCCGAGGGCTTGTGCTGGCTGGGTCACAGCAGGAGGGGGAGGAGGGGCAGCAGGAGAAGCAGCACTGAGCGGGGACAGCCAGGGAATCAGTCCCTCCCCATGGGACACAAGGCACCAGCCCACCTCAGTGCGAAGCTTGGCACAGCACGGTGCTCACTTCCATCTAAATTATTTGGTACATTAATGAGATGGGAAATCTTTTCCCCGGATGAATAATTATTTTGATGCTCATGTAATTTATCCTCTTACTCACCTACAACAGGGTTCAAGTAATTAAACTTTATGTAACCTATGCTGCTCTGCAGTCAGTCAAAGGAGGAAAGGAATTTGCTGTTTTAACATTTCAGACCTCTGGAGCTAACAGAAGGGCATTGGTCTATGCTTAGAAGTGCTTACACCCACTCTGCTCATCAAGTGTTATTCAGACTTAAAAAAGAAGTCTAAATAACACCTCACAATTTAATTGAGTCTCAAACAGATGGAGGGCTACAGCTCACAAGTCATCTATTGGTACTTTGTTTAGTGTAGGAGGTTTTTTCTTCTTTTGAAGCAAACAGATTTGTAGGTTTACCTTGCCCACACCCATCACATGAATATACGATAATGTTGACCAAGAAAAAATCCTGTCCACCCCATGGTTTAAGGAGCATAATTAATGAAACGACTATTACAAAGCAACAAAAAACATCATCTCTGTTTACAGCAAGTAAATCAGCAGATGTCTTCACAACAGGTTTCAAAGACAATTCAACCCCAGGAAAGCTACACATACTTACAAATTATAAAGCATATCAGCCATGTTGCTGCGGTAGTACAAGGCATTTCTATAGGCGCTTTCAGCTTCAGAAATCTTGCTCTGGCTCTTGAGAACATTTCCAAGGTTACCCCATGCTGTCAAGAGGAGAAAACAGTATTCATAAAGAGCTACAATCCAATTACACATGACAGAGTATACAAGTATCGGGAAGTTTCTTAGGGAGACAAACCCCACAAAGGAACTATTTTTATTGGAGGTGAGGTTGGTTATTTTTTTCCCCTAGCTCTCTGGTTCTCTGCATCTTACTGTGAGACTCACATTTCATAACGGCGATTTACATGCACTCTGAATGCATATAGCTTTCAGTTGGGAAAAGGAAGTTTTTTACAAAAATATGTCTCTAGAAATTACTATAACCAAGGGAAAGGACCATTTTATTTCATACAACCTATAAATAAAAATATTCAGGGTCAAATGTGGAACTGAGGCATCTTTCTAGTTTTAACTTTTTTTGTTTTAAAGCCTATTGACTCTAAACAGCAAGAAATTTTTTCAGAGTAGACATGTGTCATGGTTTGACACTGGCGCAATGCCAGCGCCCCCATGAAAATACACCTTCCCAAATAAATGCTGTGAGATGTTATCAGGAACAGAACAGAGCAGGCTCAAGCTTAATAACAAAGGAAAAAAACTTTATTAAACTACTACTACACAAGACACACACACTAAATCCAAGATGAAGACCCTTCTAAAACACCCCTCCTCCTCCCAATTTCCAAAACACCCACTATGAAACATCAGACGAGATTCCTGATCAAATTACCACCCTTCAGATAATCAATATTTAATCTATCAAGGGAGAGAGAAGTCTCTCTTGCACCACAGACCCCCCAGTTGCCACCTCCTGTGTTTCCATGTCACACATGGCAACCGCCCGGAGAAAATCTGCCAGTGTGACACTCTCCTTTCCATGTCACAGTGCTCTCACCACCGTGCATGGACAGACTGCCCATAGGGCTCCTTTAAGGATGCTTTGCCATGGACCCAAAGATACAACAGTTCAGCTTCTCATCTTGGGACTACAGTCCCCCCCATTTTCCCCTGGGGCCAAGGATCCAGGAACAGAGATCATCTTCTTCCTGAAGACAGAGGGCATCACCATTCCCTCCTCAGCTTTTCTCTGTTCTTGCCATTCCTGTGCTGGTGGTTGCTGAAGCAGGTCTCCTTGGGTTACCACTGCATCCCCCTAAAATGCAGTCTCTATTGCAGGAGAATTTGGTTCAGTCTATGGCTAACAAGAAAAGTCCAGCCAAAAGCTACTTCATCATCTCCTCCCACCTAAATATTCCTTCTTCTAACATCTCAGGTCCCGGACTGTCTCTCTTCCACTACAAATTGAGGAGGAGTAATATTTTACAAAGCCCTCATTTCCTGGAAAGGGTTAAAAGTTCAGACTCCCTGGACGGCTGAAATCTCTGCCCAGCATTCTCGACTCCTACGCTGAGCATCATCCCCCCCCTTTCTGCTTCTCCTCTGCCAGCAAATCTCCAGGTGCCGTCAGGCTCTCTTTCTCTCTGGGGGGGGGAACAAAGGTATCTCCGCTTCTCTCCACCCTTCCGTCCACAGGAGCTGGCTTGGTTCCAGACCTTCAGCCCCCTCGGCCTACCTGGACAAGGCCGCATGGCTTCCCCTCCCCCACCCAGCTCATGGCTGGGCAGGGGAGGTCTGCACTCTCTGAAGACCAGAACCAAAGAGACAGTTTCCCTGGGAGTTCTTGCTTTTAACCCCCTGTGTTTTCAGAGGTGTGTCCATACTTTCAGTGGTCACTCCAGGTGCCAATATCCAAACCTGACCACTGATTGGTTTGACTCAACTTCCTGAAGAAAAATTCACTTCCATGTCAAACCATGACAACATGGTCCTCACTTTAGTATTAAAATTTGACATATGACACAGGAATTGAAAGAACAGTTAGGTAAGTTAACTAGGATTAAAAAAATGCCATATGGATATAAACATGCTACAAAGATCACTAAAATGCATTTTTTTCTACTAAAAAAACATTTGGTCCCTTTCCATACAATTCATTATGTTACACAATATGCTTTTATAGCCCATCTATAAAGGACTTTAGGTAAAAAAAAAATATTTAAAGCTCCACATGTGTTCCATTTGCAGTTTTGTTGAGTGGCACAAAAGCTACTTAAAAAGGAATTGGAACTAACCTTTTATGAAAACACAACCTATGCTACTCAGAATTTAGGAAGCCAATCTAACTGGCATTACAATTACTGTGTGAACATGAAAAAGAAACCACATTATGGTTACAGATGCAAAGTTGGTTCATTAAAAAGTTCTATTTCCACTTTTTTTAAATGAAAGAAACCAATGGAAAGATGATGTGCCTCCTTTCCACCAAACACAATATATCAGAATATTCTCCCCCCCAGATGCACTTAAACATCAGCTTAAGTAGCAACTAACTCCGATACTTCGGTTGAGCTCTTTTATTTTTTTAAGCATTTGCATCAGTTCTGACTAATGCAAAATTTCAAGGTAGTTTTAATGTAACATTGCTATGTAGGTTGATAATTGACTTAAGCATTTTTTTCCTCAGAAATTGCATCACTTTCAAGCTGCTGTTTGTTGCAGAATCATCCTACCACAGGGATGGAAATGGCAGCAAACACAGATTTTTCTCTGAGGAGAATAAACTAGCTATTGCTGGGAAATAAAATTAATAAATTGATTTAGAATTCATAAAAACCATGTTATTCAACTGAGCACAACATATCCTGTAAATCAAAGAAAGAAAATATATGCAATATTTCCATAAAAAAATAAACTATCACTTCTGTAAGTCAATTCATTTTAGCCTAGTATTTAATGAGAAATAATTTATCAATATTTATTTATCAAAAAATCAAGAAAAGTCACAAAATTTTCCATCATTTTGAAATACAGTTGCAAAAACTATTCTCAGGTTCACTCAATTTTACACTTGGCTAGCAAATGTGCAGAATTCTGAAATTTCCCCATTACTTCTACTCTTCCCTTTTTACACAGAGAAAACAGTTTGGAAGTACCAATGAAAGTGACTAGCCAGTCTGTAGGCATTAACCCTTGGAAGAAAAACATAGAGTTATACATTATTTTTTAAATTAATTTGTGAAGATATAACCTTATTTTGCTTCTGCAGTAAATGAGCATCCAGTTTCCCATAACTGCATGTTCCATATTATCTATAGGGACTTTTGTTTTCACTCTAATCTCCCATAACAGAGCATTACATCAAATGACCATGTGATCTATTGATAACGATTTCCTGCCACACAGTTTTTCACTCCCCACCATTCTGAAGCTCAGTAAATACAAGAATGCATACAAGGATGATTCAGTCCATCTTCTCATCTATTAGACTGGAAAGACTGTTAACACTGGTCAGAGTAATAGCTTCTCCTCCACACTTCATTTAATGCCGTAGGCTCTAATCGTTATCTGAGTTAACATACTTTTTAAGACAATATTTTAATTTACATTTTGCAATACAATCTGCATCAAGTTTTTAATATCAATAATTAATCTACATTATTTAATTTTAAATTGATTTCATTTAGACTTCTGTTTAAACTTGTAAAACTGTGAATGATTAACCTTATGTGATACACTAGAAAAAGTGACAATAGCAGAAAACAGCAAACATAAAATATGATAATCTGACAATTTATCATTAATGGAAACATGGAAACCAAGGTCTTTTCACTTACCCAAACTATATAAATTTGATAAAAATATTTGCATCTATTTAAATACAGAACTAGTTAGAAGAATGATCTAGATCTGGTTGGTGATGAAGCTGCATAGAACAGGTCTTTAAGAAATAATATTCAATCATAGCATGGGAACAAATGTAACATTCACATCTCACCTACGAAACAGTCAATCCATTCAAATTTTATTTAATTGCTTAATTTTCCATAGATCATACTCAATATTAATGGGCATATTAAAAATTAAATCCATTTCATCACCCTTATCATTAGTCAATTATAAACTGAAGAATCTCCTAATGCTTGAGAAGTCCTATGTTAGTTACATGTCCATGCAGGAAAATGAAACTTTTATAAGGGATTTGTTCTTCTGTTTGTTGTCTGGGATTTTTAAAAAAATAAACAGTAGAAGAAATTATGCAGAACTAAACAGGAAAGGAAATAGTTGTTTGAGTGTTATAATTTTGGCCATATCAAACTAGACCTCTATTGAACTTTAAAGATTGCATTTACAACACCTTACAGTGAGAGTAGGTCAAGTTCTCAGGCATTCAATTGCTTTCAAAATGAAAATGAATATAACAAATGTTAGTTTCACATTTAACATGCTTAACTTCTCAACTATCTCAGTGAAACTGACAATTAAGATTTAAGAAGACTGAAAAATACCAGGCTGGTATATTAAACCTTCTCTAAGCACTTTCATTCTGGAAGAGTGCAAGACAAACAACAAAACAAGAACAACATTGTTTAATCTAATCTGCCTGAATTTAAGAAGCACATTTTCTAAAGAAAACTAGTAAATTTTCAGCTTGCAACTGAACTAAGAAAACAAGTGAGAAATGGAAATGAATGTCTACAGACATCTTAATTTAAATAATACATTACCTTTCTACTGAATCAAAGATCATGCTATGTTATTCAGTGAAATGAAGATAATAAAGCAACAGTGTCATAGAAGAGCAGTCAGATGGGTTAAAAGCATGTATGCATGTATATTGATTTCTTAATTAAGAAGTTTACTTTAAATTTTAAAAAAATTAACATCGCAAATCATTAACAAAGATAACTCAAAGTATTAAATTCTGATTCCTACCTGACACCCTATATAAACCATGAAAAATTAGGTAATAATGAAATCTATTTGAAAACTGCAATTCTATTAATATATCTGTTGTCCAAACACTTATGCTGAAACATGAAAAGGAAATAATCCAACTAGAATTGCCTATTAAATCACTCAAGTACATCCTAGTAAACATTTAAAAATAACATAGCAAAGAAAAGGAAAATGCTGCCTTTCCTTGTATGCTATGAAAACATACTTGTATGTTATGAAAACTAATGAAAAAATGCAAGACTTAAAAAAAATTAATATGTGACATTTACTATTCACATGAAAGTGATGAGGTTTGGTAATACTATTCTCACCTTATACCATCAGATTTACTCACACAAGTTAATCCACAAATTCATGAATGCTTTAAGGAGCGTGAACTAGATTATTATTTGAGTAAAACAAACTACTTGAACACAGACTGAAGTATTTAGGGAACAGCTCAGTAATTTCTAATCAACTTGTCAGCAGTTCTAAACTAGAACCTTTAGCTCACAGAAAAATGCACATCAAGCCAAGAAAACCTCTATGCAGCTTTACAGATATTTATGTATTATTTATTATTCTTTAGCTTGTGAAATTAGAAACAGCAGTTCAAGTTTGTATTCCCTCTGTTTAAAATCCTTCCACATTTCTTCTGACTTATTTATGAAAAAGAAGCGAATGCATGACACTTAGAATCTCAATTTTTTTCTTCAATAGTGTTTAAGGATGAAGCGATGCTGATCCCAAAAGAAAAGCCTTCACTTTTTTCATCAAGGGGTAAACAGTTTCAACAACAGAGAAATGACAGGCTTCCCCAAGAAAACCTCTGAAAGTTCAAATGCACACTCATAATGAAAAGAGTTCAACATCTAAAACAGTTTTACTACAATACAGAGCCACTACCACTCACAAAGACAGCAAGAAGATCAAATAGATCATGTTTATTAAGTAGTTTGAGAATTGAAAAAATAATCTAAATGCTACAGGTTGCTACTTGCAAAGTGGGATAGTTTTTGCTTAACTGCTGTTCTGCAGTTTGTATAAGGTGTTAATATTTTTTCCTATTATTCCAAAGGAATAATGATTTTTTTTCAAAATATATAATAAATTCATGCATATAATTTGCAATAAATTTCCTCTAAAAACTTCACTTGTTAATAGAACATTTTGATCAAGTTACTTCCGTTTGCTAACTTAACCACAAAATTGCCCGATTTCTTGTTTCCTAAAGGGCTAATGGTTTCTACATAACCATAATTTATGTGTTTAATCTACTTTGCACATTGATTTTTTTTATATCAATGGGTATGTGGCAATGCTGAGACAGATTGTATTAGAGATCTATCACCTCTTAACTTTTACATATTCTTCTTCTATTTATTAAGGTTGTTATTTATAGCATTTGTTCAACAGTTCATTTGTTGATCAATTGCAGGGCTTTTGTAATGACAGCAGGTGAAAGAAAAACAGAATTGAAAACTATGCACTGCTTTGAAAGCTATCCAGCAACATGTCACCGTGGGTACTAACCAACCCACATTTGGCAGGCAGAGCTTCGGTTTTGTTTCTCATCTCTGAAACCCGGATATAAATTAATGTGAACGCATGGCCTGTTCTACTGCTGATACACCCCATTCACCCTCTATATTACAGAAAATCAACTCTTCCTCCTCAAAGGATAGCAGAGTGACTCTGGCAGCTCAATGAACCTGAGAGATGAGACTGAGCAGCTGCCAGTGTTCTTTGGCTTCACCATTACCTACCACCCTACAGCAAATCAAGTTTGTCACGGCTTCCCTCATGCTAAAATGATTCTTGTGAACAGTATGGTATCAATCAGACAACTAAACTGATCCAAGTTAGGGAAAGCAATGAGAAAAGGATGACTGCAGTACCTTTAACATCTGATCTACTCACTGTTCTCTTCACAGCAGAGCCCAGTCACACCTTTGCACAGCTTTGTTAGCTAAGTGTGCATGACAACTGTGTGAACACCATAAGACATTACTGCCATGAAGTTCCCATTCCATTTAACTTCACAATGGTCAGGAACAGAGCTGTGAACAGTGCTGATCTGAAACTCTCATTATATGAGGAACTGTATTTTATAAAGGTAATGGATATAAATCATGCAGGAACATGAAAGGAGCAGAAAAATACAAGTGGAACAAGAGGACATGTGTGTGTACCCCAGTCATCTCAGGATGAACCTTGAGGAACTCCAAAGCCTCATAGTGACTCATGCAAAGAGGTGACCGTGTACTAAATTTCTCAAACTATGTAACCTTCTTAACAGTAAGCTTTTAAAAAATTATCTAGGATACATTCAAAATTACATTCAAAATTATCACTTATGTCCCAAGTGATGAACTGCAAGCTAGCCTCTTGCAGCAATGGCAGGGTGCTCTGAAATGTCAGCCCTGGTCCTCCAAGCTAAGAGTAGATGGATCACTGTTGGCTTCTTTCCAGAAAAGAGGAACAGTGAGCACAGCACCCTGGAATCATCCCAGAGGAGCCATAGGGAAAAGAAAATCAGCATTTGGGTTTGTCAAATCAAGAGAGTCATCACATGTGCTCAAACGAACTACGTCAGACTTGGAAAATGCAAATTACTTTATACCAGGTAGGAGGCTTTTCATAACACTTCAAGTTGTCTGATTTTGCTTGTTTTGCTTTAAATCACTTAGAAAGGCAAGACAAGAACCTGTGAAGCTTTGCCAGCCAATACATGTCCCCACTGGAATGGAAATATAGGTGGCAGGAAGGAAGGTAGGTCATAAAATTATTTCCTTCATTTAGCAGTGAAACCAATTAAAGACACTACAACTATTAACTAGCATTTTTAATGGTCCATATTCAAAATACCTTCTGTATTTTAAGGCCTTGAAGAAAAGTTCAGTGTGCTAAGAGAATCTATGGAGAGAGAAGGAAATGGCAATGAGAATTCAGTCATTCTATTTAATGATCTTTTCTGCAATTTAAGACAAAACTATATGCAAGCCTCTTGAACATACTGTAATGGCATCAAAACTGAGGATTTGTTCCTTTTCGATGCAACAAATTTACTTTTTGGTTGCATGAGGATTGGCAATGATAACAGTTCAGGCTTAAGTAATAAGACCCCCTGTAACAAAGGAGGGTATTTGAAATCTTAAAATACTTGTATTTATCTATCTACATTGGGACTTTACCCTACCACAAGTAGTATAAAAAGGTATATATGTAGATTACTGCACTGTCCATTTTAAAGATTAGTTTCTCTACCAGATTTATGTAAGTGGACCTGAATATGTATCAATAAAAAATCCATTACAGATAGGAAAATGATGGCATGTAATTAATTGTAAAAGTTTTAAATAAAGAGGAATATTCCCAGGTTGTCATATTTTGAAAAAAAGACAAAATAACGGAACAACTGGATTATTATCTAATGCACTTAAACAAACATGCTCTGCTTGGGCACCAATCCAGATAATCTCATTTTCATCTAATTAGAAGTAACTCTTTCTCTCTGAAAAAAACCTCAGGCTAATTCCACATAACACACAAATATGGACCAAAGGTCTCTCTTTTTTCAAACTAAAAAACAAAATGTATTATTTTCTGGCAAAAAAACTCCAAAACTTATGCCATTTTGATTGATATGCTGCAAAAATTCATCTTACCAAAGCTGATTCCCCCTTGACTGAGCCTGTTTGGGCTTTTTTTCCCTCTACACTGTAGTTTTTAGCCCAGATGAGCTTGTTGAATGATTTTGCAGAGCGCCTCAGGGAAGACAGGGGAAGAAGTAACAGTCTGACTTGCCCATGTCTCAAGGTCTCATGTTTGTTTCTTTTAAAAAGCCTGTTAGTTAATAATAGTTTCTTTCCTATCCCCCTGCACTTTAAAATTCACAGATTAGAGATGCTGCTGTACTACACTCAAAGTGGGAAACAATAAATCCTTGTTTCCAGACCTCTACAAATATATAAAGGAAGAATATCAGGCTTTCTCGTATCCTGCTGAAGAAGAAGCACATCCCACACTGACTTGAGTTTCAGAGGAAATTACAGCACTTCTAAAGAACTAGAAGAGAGAACACTGTCACTGCAGAATAAATTCAGTTTGAATTGAACTGTAAAACACTTTCCTTCAGCTCTGCGCCATATTTGGCATAACCAGACTGTTTTCCTGAGGATGGGCTGCTTGTGGCATGCTCAAATGCCCTAAATAACTATGACTGTTTCCCAAACAACTTACAAATGGCCATTCCTTCTACATTGTTTAATTATCCAGAGCAGCACTAACATCCATTTAGAGAGCCCCTCATTGTTTTCAGGGAGTAGGCTTTTTATTTAACTTTCAAACAATTTTATGTGGTTCATTTGAGCTAACTCTTTCAATACTGTGTCCTAGTTCCAACCAGAAGAGAGTTAATTTTTTTTACAGGAGCCAGGCAAGGTGGTGCCTGTAGTCCCAGTTACCCTGGCAGGCATGGCCAGACCCAAAGGTTATTCTCCCATCCCCTGCAAGATGGAGAAAGCATTTGAGAGTCTGGGCAGGGACACTGATTTGGGGAGCAGTATTCCTAAACTAAAACAAGCTTTTAAGAGTTGCAGATATAAAAAAGTATTTCCAATTTATTTTAAGAACTTTGAAAAATCCTGTAGGACATTTATCCTTCAAATTCTAATGTTTCTGTTATGAACAGAGCTCCCAGATTTATCATGGTATATCCTGAATAAATCCTATATAACAGACTTATATAGCCATAGAACATTATTATATATTATAAATGGTACTTTTAATGTGTAATTCTAACCTATGATTTTGTTACCTAAATAAGATAATTTCATCTGTCATATAGTAGCTCTTACAAAGGTTCTTTCTGGTGGCTGGAAAAATTGTACACCACTGAAAGTTGATATAACTTAAAGTAATTTCTTCTTTAAAAAGTAGCTAAAGGTGAAAATTATTATAGAAATCAAGGAAAATATCCATTCAACATTTAGTGAAAAAAGACTTAAGTATCAGAAAGTTTTGGCAAAGGTATTGGGAAAATGGATGATTACTTGTTACTATGCTTCTCTGACAATTACAAAAAACATTAACTAAAAAGAACATGAAGAAACACCATAATGACTATATATTCTGGTATATATTGGCTTAGGAGGGATATTATACTGCTAGAAATACAGAGTGGTTTTAAAACAACCATGAATCATAAAAAAAAAAAAAATTCTAATCTTATGGTAATATGAGCTCCATTCCAG
This sequence comes from Vidua macroura, assembly GCF_024509145.1. NCBI lineage: Eukaryota > Metazoa > Chordata > Aves > Passeriformes > Viduidae > Vidua > Vidua macroura. The sequence continues at coordinate 33,686,865 of NC_071575.1, forward strand.
AGAGAAAACTTGAGATTAAAGTGGTTTATTCAAAGACTGAAGAAGAGTTAATTAGCAAAACTACAACTAATTCACGAATATCTAACTCCAGATGGTATGCTCATATGACTGGCATTTCTTAACAGTGATAATACACACAACTTTTAAGTGTACTTATCAGCAGGTTTTGTATGTTTAAAATCTGATGTTTTATATGGCAATCTGTGCACTGAGAAATCACTTTCCCTCTCAAGCCATTTTTCCCCAAACCCACATTTTCTATTCAGTGCAATGTTATATTAACCACACTGTTAATTTTATTATTGTTGACATAAAATGAGCCAAAGGAAAAAGAAGTAACTACTGTACAGAGCACTATTTTGGGCTTTTGAGCCAAAGATGAGTTGGAGTTTTACTGACGAGCTACACATAAAAAACCTGAATATACACACCAAAACACTAAAAGGCAAATTCCAAAGGCTCAAACTATTTTTAAATGCCCAATGTGATATTTATTAGGACACACACTGCTATACTTAGAAGGTACAAAAAAATGTGTAGTGAACAACAAGCTGTATGTCAGAGCAATAGCTACTGAAGCTCTAAAGGTATTGGAGGAGATCTTGTCAGCATAATGTTAGCTCTTAATAATAAGCATATTTGAAGAATGCTGTACCTTAAAATATTTCATTTCCTTTGGTTTGCAGTCACCAGTAGTGATCCAAAAATCATAATAATGGAAAATAATGTTTTATTGCACCTTTTTTGTTTGTGGGAAATACAGTTTCTCTACCTAACTTAGTACAAAATATAGTAACTGTTTTTCCTCACTGAACTGAGGGGAATTTTTAGTTAAGCATCCACTTTGTGTCAACTATTTCCTGGAAGGATCCTCAAAGCCTATTTGCAAATGTAGTGGCACCAGGAGACTAACATTTCATTAGTAAATATGACCAAGCAACTAATACCTCTGTGGCAGTCTAGCAGTTTAAGCCTCTCTATTTTCTACTTCTTTAATCAATGTCTGTACCAGGTATTGGAAATATATGATAATGATCTTCCATATTCAGATGTGGACTGCAAGGCCCAGAGGAAGATTATGCTTTTTGAAGCTTATTTTTGGTACCACAGGGAAAACTAGAGTTAATGAGGCATAATAAGCACAATTATTTTGTGTATCATTACAATTTTATATTAAACACAAGGTAATCATCAGCACAGAATAACCCTCAGTCTAACTGAAAAAGACATGATAGCTACCACCCACTTACAACTTTCTTTGTTCTTACATTTTGGGAGGCTTCCTTTGCTATAAAAGAACATTCAGATAATGAGAATTGTTTTATATCAGTTGGGTTGCTCATTAAGTTGAAGGCAGAAAAGAGAAACACTTGTGGCTTTCCCTCCCTATGGTCAAAACATGCATACACCCACTTCAGAATCCATAAATGAAATTAGTCAGTCTTGCATATTTCTCCCTCAAGTGCTGACAAACTGTAACGAGGTACTGCTTGGATCACTTTAAAGTTATTTGAAATACTAGTCATAACCAGAACAGCAGAATAAGACCAATAAAGATGCAGCTAAGGCATCCCAAGTCCTCACAAGGACTCCTTCAGCCAAGGGATGGCAGCTGCCTGCCACAGAGTGAGGCAGCCAAGAAAGCTGGCACACACAGGGTAGTTTGGAGGCAGCTTCACCCCCTTCTTCTCACTTGACTCTCCCATGGTGCACTTTCAGGTTTTTTTTAAGAGATAATCCATGCTCATGCTTTTTAGTATTTTTCCCACATTGTCAGTGATTGACAAAAACAGCCTGGAGAAATGTAAACTGCAGAAAGGCTGTGGCTCTCTGGAGGAGTAGAGGCTTTCTCACCCGCAGCAGAACACGACTGTCTGCATTGCCTGCAAGGTACCCCTGAAGGGGCCAGAAGAAACTACCAGTGAGGTGATTATCATCCATTTCTTCCCTGAGGATTGAAGATGGAGAAGCTGCTGAACATGTTTGCCTGAAAGTCCAACATCAGAGGATAAGATTATCATCTTACACATATCACAACACAGAGGACTTGGTAATAAATCATCACCAAATGAGACAAATCCATTTCCAAAGTGGTTCAGTCACAGTACACGAACGCACCCATGCTAAAAGCTTGCCTCAGCAAATGCCCTTATGACTACAGCACATCAGCTCAGTGTTGCACAGCATTCAGCCATCAGTGGCATTCAGCCTGCTAGACCAGAATATAGATGGATCTGAACAAAACACTCATCTTTTTGCTTTAGCTGGTCTTCACAGATTCCTATTTCTTTATCAGTTTTCACACCGTGAGTATTTCAAGGGATGACTCATTGCTTTTTAGATTATGACAGAAGCAGCTTTTGTTCAGAAGAAGCTCTTTGCAGGAGATGAGAGAAAAAAACAGAACTATCAGGGAAAATTATCTTGCTACTCCACAATCTTCAGAAGTAAGAAAATACTATTGAGGTGAAACTTACTACGAATTGAGGAAAGCAGAGAAATGAGGAGTGACAGCCTCTTCTTAGTAGCCTAAAAATAAGGAAAACACTTCTCCACTCTACTGTTTGGCTAAGCAGCCCATTGTCCCACTCTCTAAATAGCCTATTTATCACTAGAATTCATGAAACTAGAAAAAAGAGGCAAACAAAAATAAATTCATTTAATTACTGAAGAGTAGTTTGAATTGTTGATCTCCTAATGCTTTGGCAGGATTGGTAGCCAGTCTAGTCCAGTCAGGCTTGCCTGACTATATGAGAAACAGAAAATAAAATTAGCATAGTCAAAGCCAGGGATAATCTTAGAAATATTCACAATAATGAATAGAGTTGGGTGACAGGTCGCATTAGCTAGGGGTTTCTTATACCCAGCCTTGGTACAATGTACATGGGCTAGTAAATATTCAGCAGAAGTTTAACAGGATATTTTAAGCAGATTTATTTAAGTCAACTCAGTCATGTCTATATCATCGCATTGACATACTGTCTTTGCTTTTACATATCTTACAAGACACTGCATGTCAGCTTATATGGCAAGAATCCAGACGATCATGTACACACAAGTCTGTGCATACTGAGATGTGTAGATGAAAACAGCTCATCTTGTCACCTGGGAGCATAATACCCAGTAGTTTAATTTCCAGACAATGCTGCAGCCAATCCTACTATTGGGCAAAAACTAGCATGTTGTTTTTTTTTTTTTGATCACGAAATTTGGCTCATTGCAAGTAGACAACTAATAATGTCTGAGCATCTCCACCAAGGACAAAAATGGAACATGCATTAACTAACCAAGGGCATATACACTTTTCTTTCCAAGGAATTCCAGTGTTTTAATACAAGTTTTATACTGTCACTAAACTTCTAAGTCTCAGAGCTTCATATAATCATTCTAGTGTGCTGGCTCGCTGTTCAGTTACTTCATTTCTTCCTCTCCTGCGCTAGTTTTGAAAAAAAAAAGTAAAAACAAATGGGATGTGCTTGTTCACAATTAAAAAACTCACTTACTGCAGCAACAAATTCAGTCATTTTCCTAGGGTGAGAAAGTATATGAAGAAGAGTTACAAAATCAGACTGACAAACTACTAAAATGCTACTTTGCTGGGCATTTTATCTGCCAAATCTACTTTTTCACTCTCTATCAGCTCACAGTAACCACCTGCATTTGCCTCTTACTATCACAGCTTTTAGACTATAGCATGATACAACTGTCTAACCAAAATACACAACTCTATCAGCAGATGACTTCGCATCATATAAGGGGTTTCTGAGCAGAGGACTGAAAATACTCAAGTATTCAAGTGCTGTCAAATTTTTCTTTTACAGACAGGCAAAGCAATCAACTAATCCCTTCTCACTTCTGATGAACTGTGAATAAGGAAGGCTTAGTCAATGTCTACATTGCACTCATAGGTGATATTTTAACCATTCTCATATAAACCTGCATTTGTGCCAGGAGCAGTACAGCCAGGCAGCATGGAGTTCAGGATCCAAGCTGGATCTGCCATACATTGAAATCACAGAGCTACAGCTAAACATTGACACTGATACCTAAACTGGCAGGTTTACTGCCTGTTTGGATATGTTTACACTAGCTGTGGTCACATCTCATTACAGCATAGATACAACCTTTGAGACGTGGCTGGGCAATGTTACAAATAGCTGATATTTACACATGAACAGCAAGGCATAAGTATTTGAAATAACTCTTTACAGTACTTGTAGGCAGGGGGAACTACAGTCATTTCCTAGGCTGAATTATACCTGACCTCATTTCTTCATTTTTATTATGTAGTATTGACATTATTTGCATCAGATGAAATAAAGAAACAGCACTTCCCTGATGCTGTCCTTTACTATTTCTTACATTTTCTAATCAGAGAAAACAGAACATTTGGTAAACTCACAAAAAAATGTTCATTAGCATGCTATATACCAGATTCAAAATGGAAAAACACCAGGGTGGGCTCTATAATACTAATAATGCATCTTTGATTTCAAAACACATAACTAATACCACTGAAAAAGAAAGTATCCCCTTACCTTAGGGTCTCCTTTTATCCATGTTAATGCCAAACCTGTAACACCTAATCAAAACATATTCCTGCTTTTCCCCGTGTTTTACTAATGCACATACCACTGCAACTTGAAATGACATTTCTTAAAGTATTCTCTTTAGATGTTGCTAGTAAAATCAGAGAATTCAAAGGCAAAGACAGACAGGAATATGTGAAGCATTCACCATAAAGAGCAAAAATTACCTTTAGCAGGGTTTACTTTTATCCCTGACCTATACAGCATCTCCTCATTCTGCCAGTCCCCATTCCTGACAACAGTCTTGAGTCCATAGAAAACAATTAATGCAGCAGTGGAACAAAAAACCAAGTTCTTCAGAAAGCGCTTTTGGGCTTTGACATAAAGGGCCCTGACACCTACTGTAACCAGCAGGCAGAAGCCCATACTAGGAACATACAGCACACGCTCTGCTATTACAAAGCCAACATAGAAAAAAAGGTTTGTGGCAGGAACAAAGGGCACTATTAACAAAGAGAGAGACAGAATGACAATGTTCTCGGTTGAAGGAAGCTGCAGTTTCTGAATTTCATGCTTTTTTAGGCCATTCTCTTCTTTTGATGCAAAGCTTGACTTCACCTCCAGTGTCTTGTACTGCATCTCTGGGTGACAGATATGCCCATTAGCATTTTGCTTGCCATTCATTACAGTTTTCCCATTGAATTCTCTCTCATTGCTGGAGCCCTTCAAGCTAAAGTAGGCAAGGAGGAGGAGTCCTGCATAGAAGGCCACAGTGTGTAGATTCCTCCAGTCGCTGACTGCTTTTAGAAGAGGCACAGCATCCATAGACCAGTCAAAGCTGAGGGTATCTGGGCACAGCAACAGCCAGAGGTTCTTGGCTGGCAAGTAAAAGAAGGTCAGGGTACGTGTGAGAAAACTGTCTGAGTCAGCTGCTGGATTGTCAGAATTAGAAAAACTTGGGGGCTTGTTTCCCATCCAGTATAAGCGAACGCCCAGCAGTGCAGTTCCCCAGGAGGTCAATAAACCAATGCTGAAGAATAGGGTCAAATTATTTCTCTGAAAGAAAAAAAAAAATAGCATAAATCAACACCAGGTATTTAGTTGTGTAAATTATACACAAAAAAGAACCAAGAAAATATCTGATAGAACTCTTTTTCAATAATGGAAACAAGCACAATAGATCTCCAACTCTGACACTTGGATCGCACCACGTTGGGGTACATTGTTGACTACAGACTAAAGGAACTGTCTCTTTCATTTAAGCTCTACCAAGAATGTATCACAGTCAAGTCTTCAGATATTTTAGGGCTGTCAGCCCTTGCTTAAGATTTAGCTGTATAATGCTTTGGAAACTCTTATTTTAGAGGAATTCATGGAATCTTACATTAGTTCCTACATAATCTCCCAAATCCCTTTCTGTTTCTAGCTGTGACCAAAACACGAGTTTGCCTTAGCTAAATTCAAAGTCTAAAGGATGTTCCAGATCCATTTTCCTTAATCAAAGTCTCTCCCAAGGCATTTCACTAAAGTACCAAATAAAATTTCCAAGATAGCAAGAGAGGAAAACAAATGGAGATTCCATATTTAGGTCTCCTAGCTCCTACCTATTAACTTGGAGCCTTCAGTTCTATCTACTACTGAAAGTCCCACTTCTTTTTCTATAAAACACAAGAAGTTTCACCCGAGTATGAGGAAGGGCTTCTTTACACTGAGAATGGCAGAGCACTGGAACGGGCTGCGCATGGATGTTGTGGAATCTCATTCTCTGGAGACATTCAAAACCCACCTGGATTTGTTCCTGGACAGCCTGCTCTAGGTGACCCTGCCTTGGCAGGGGGATTTGATCTGGACGATCTCCAGAGGTCCCTTCCAGCCCTAATGATTCTGTGATTCTGTGATCTCAGAGCCAAACAGTACATTGGGGGTTTCTCCTCAAGTACACCATAATAAGCACTCTAAAACGTTTCTTCATATGCATCTAAATAAAATTATAGGAAGCACGCAGCTCACTGTGCCTACCAATGTCATCATGCTAGCAACCTGAACTATCTGCACTTATTTATGGAGTAACTGAACATTTTCCAGCAGGAGCTGCTTCTTGGGTAAGTTCTGCTATTGATTACACGGGCACCTTAAATGAAAGCTGGTTTACACTACTCTCTCTATATGCAGAAGTAAAAATATATGTTTTTTTTATATTTCAATTCCTCAGACACCTTTTGTAAGGAAAGAAAGAAAACCTATTTGCCAAATAGTTACAGATACAGATTAAAGTGCTTTGATTACCTTTTCCCCATTATTAAAAATAATTATTTGTCAATAATTTTTAATTTTATTAGGTTTGTTTTTTCCATCTCACACTACACATTTGTGAGATGATTATTCAATGTTTACTTAGTTATTCAGAAGCCGTACCTCACAGTAGAATGTTTTATCTTATTTCTACAAAACAACTCATTTTTCTCCTTTGTGGGTGGGATCAACCCTTGATATCATGAATTACAGATGATTGTGTTGCTCCATTTTAGGGCAATTACTAATAGTTTTCTACAGTTTACTGATGTTCTACTAAAAAGACACAGTCTAGTAATGATAATTTAGAGTTTATCTTATAATGTATCAGGAAGAAATTTATACCTTTTCGCATTTCTACACAGTTCCTCCTTGTGAAGTTTAAAATATTAAACATCAGTCAGATTCATTCATTCAGTTATGCTATATTATGGAATTTAATGGAGGCATTAGTAGGGAACAAACAAATTTATAATGGAAACATTCATGCACTTGGATTGCAAACATGTAAAACATACTTTTTATACATAAAGTAAAGCCTGGGTCCAGATGTAATTTGCCATATTAATATCAGTTTTATTTAGTAGCTTTTTTACATTCTGAATAATCCACAATGTTTTGGTAATGTATCAATCAAAACCCTCATCCACACATCATGATAACTACATTCCCTGGAAAGCCTATTAGAACAACTTTTATTTGTAAGCTGGGTAATACCTTACAACTCACTTCACATACAGTTTCATCTATGCCTGCCAAAACTATTTAAATGCTGTTAATATTATAAAGCTGTGTAAACTGGTTATCACTGAAACTCCCAACTACGTTTACATTTAGAATAAAAAGATTATTCAGATTTCATGGATTTGCGTATATGTCCTCACAGTAAAACCTCATGTCCCTGGCTTAACTTGTCCTTTCATTCTCATCACAGTTTTCCTACATGAAATTTTTTCTGCCCTTCTGGCTCAATAATTTTCAAACTCATTTCCTACAAACATACACATAAACAACTCTCAAATGTTAAGTGTGACCTATTTGCTTATATTATCCTTCTTATGAATCTCTTATGAGGAGGCTGCTAAGACAGAAAGAAGCTGGGAAATGAAAGATGGTCTTTTTTTGTTTGAGTTAGAAATAGTCTTTTCTGGAAGGCTAGATACCATTTGAAGGATTAAGATAACCCAAATATTAAAGAAGTGAAACTTCATTAACAGATGAAAAGTGAGCTTCCATGGACTGATTAGGCTGCTTTTTTATTTTGTTAATACTTAACAACTGGAAGAAAATCTCACTTTTCTGAAGTCCTAACCATTGAACTTTTCAATTAAATGCCAAGAAAGTTCACATTACAAAGTTCTGTGACAAAACCATGTAAGTGCAGATATGCTATTCCTTATGGATAATAGTGAAACCTACTAAAAATTTTCAGGTCTTCTTCATATGTTAACCAAATATTAACAAGAAGTTTGCCTCTTGCTCCTCTCCCAAAAATGTTAACAATCTGTAGCTCAGAGTTAATCAATCTTCACTGCTGGAGTAACTATTTGTAGGCCCTCTTTTAAGCTTTACATTTAAGGTCTGTAATATCTGGATCCTCATGCTTGTAGGTTTTACAAAGAACACAGATTATCCATATATAGGTTTGTGTGTCATGCTGTAACTATTTTTAAGCATTTTACATGTTTTTCAAATGAAATATCTAGGCACTCACTCATAGACTTCAGAGATAGCGGAGTAAGTTTACCATCCCAACATATCAATTTATTATGCTGTAAGGCACTCGTCAAATGGAGACTGAGCTCTGGTAGGTTCTTAAACTCAGTTAACTGACCACAGGAGTGAAGTGCAAATTTCCTGTTGCTTCCTTGGACACAAATAGTTTACATTCTTCCCCAGATTTCACACATGTATCTTTTCAATAGCCAGTAGCTTTACAACCTTTTAAAATTAACTACAAGTTAAGTACAGTTACCAATAACCTGTATAACACTGACAGGCCATTGTGAATTTTCAGATTTCAGAGGAGGCTCAGTCTAGAGGCAAGAAAAATCTGTGCCTAACACTTAAACGTCTGTCACAACAATTAAAAGTAGGATGCTTTTTTCCTTTCTCTTTTTTTTCCCTGGTTTTCAGTTTTCAAATCTCACAGACAGCATTGGCCTAGAAGGGAAAGACAAATTCATTCCCCTTTTTTTCCTCTCTCAACATTCATGATTTTAGCATAGCTTTTATCCCTCTGTGCTAATATAGTCACAGATAATGAGAAAGGTTTAGCATATATTTTGGCTTTACTTTCTTTAAGGCTTAGGAAGAAAATCATTCCAGCAATTTATTAAAATTAAATAATAAAGCCAGTCCCCCAGTAGATTCTGCCTGTAAAGGAAGTGCTTTCAAAATGAACTCTGCTCAGACAAGTACTTTCACTAGTAACTCTTCTGAGCCTCCTGACAGCCTGTGCTACACTGATCTGATTGTGTACATTCAGTGAAGTCCACGAGCAGAAGAGATCCACTGTAATGCTTGGCAGTAAGGATTTGGATTATTATACTCATGAGTCCTAATCCAGCCCATCTGCCATACGTTTTGACATCCCCATAAATCCTCTAACCTTTCAAAAGTAGCCATTTTCATCTGAGGAAAAAAATGAGCAATGATTTAGATCAGATTTAACATATCTCCTGCCTGCTAACAGGCAAGTACCACCACTGCAATTTTAGCCTTACTGACTGTAGAAACCTTTTTCATCACCCTACCAAAATCCATCTGCATGACCCACCTACACTGCACATTTCCCTTGCATTAAATCCTAATTCCTCACTTCATTATATTGCCCTTAAATAAGGCACTGCAGCAGATTTCTTAACTGGGCAGCCACTGCCAAAACTCAGTCATCACCTAAGCGGTATCCAAAGCATTTTCAAAAGACACTGTTCTTTTTACCTCACATTGTCCATTTCACAAGCAGAATTAAATATGACACATGACTGAGACAGTCCAGAAATCAAAATCATCACACACAAAATGTTATTCTTAGAACTCAGGAAATGCAGAGATGAAAGAAGATGTGTCATGAGGCATTACTCACAGGAATTTATTTCACAAATTAGAATTCCTTAAATATATGTGGGCTTGAAAACCAGGACTTCCAAAAGTAGTAAAATGCTGCCAGATCACTAGACTGACATTTTCCACAGTAGGTAGAGGTTCCTGGATAACAGATCTGCCAAGTTGGAGCCCAACTAAAATTCAAAAACATATCCCCACCAGGAATGAAGCTATTTGCTACAACCCCTGCTGGGTCACAGTACTGAGATGGAAGTGGCCTTTAACGCTGGTCACCTGCCCAGTTAGTTCCTGCTTGCATGACCACTAAATGAGGTTTACTCATTTTCACTGGTGATACAACAACTGACCTGAAGGTGTGTTTTTCCTCAGAGTTGGAACACTGTCAACAACTTGTCCAATATTAGGAACAACTGTGCATATTCAATGACATTTATTTCTAGTGTTAAGGCCCCACACAATTTTTCTCCAACAAGGAAGTCAGTGCATTCACAAAACAGCTAAAGATTATCTGTACATACTTTTATTGTAATTAGCCTGTAGCACAAGTTAAACAGTCCTTATTACTACTGACTTGCCTTACATTGATTTGAGTTATAAATACTGGCATTTAAAATTGACAAAGTCTTACTCTAAAATCCTTCATTCTTCAATATGAATTTTTAAGTACTGAAACAAAAAAAAACAAAAAAAAACAAAAAAAAAACAAAAACAAAAAAAAGAAATCCAAAACCACAAAAACTCTAACCTCTCCACTGAAAACTAGTTATAAGGAGTACAGGGAAAAAAATAGACTGCATTAAGATCAGAAACTGCACTAATGACTGGAGATAGTACAAGAACAGAAGAACTTGATACAGACAAGAGAACAAAGCCTTGGAGAAGTAGATAAAAGATGGAACTTAGGCAAACAAAAGTTATGCAAAACACAAGCAGGATGCCAGCTCAGCTCTGCAAAGCTGACAAAGCAAAACAAGGATATCACACTTACTCAAAAGTGGGGGTCAAGGAAACGCCACCTGAAAAGGACACCGGGCACTGAAGACCACTAAAGAAGACCCCAAAGAACCATAAAAGGACTTCTGATATGGGCTGTGACTATGTAAATAAAATAATACATATAGATCAAGTAAGTGGGGATAGCTAATGATTAGTGTGTATGACAATAATTCTGTTTACCTAACATTCAGGAAGTGTTGATTAGTGGAAGGATCCTCCAAATGCCCAGCACTTCAATAAAGAATGCCTGCTTTGTAATACTCAAATCTGTATTAGAAAGTTTATATTTGGCCAATTTCAGCATGCATATACAGCACCTTGATAAATCTGTTTTCATAATCAGTGCAAGGAAAGGCTTTCTCCAAGTCCACATAACTAAATGATGTATGACAATAGTGATGTTATGGATATCTACCCAGAGTTACTCCATCTATCTGTAGCAGCAAGAACTTTACACAGATTAGAAAGCCGTTGGGATCTGTGAATATTCTCAGTTCAGTCAGAAAGAAAAGGAGAAATTTCTACCAGGCTGGGCCTGGGAAAGAGTTCGAAAGGAATGTAAATAATTCATTATCTCTCTTGTTGTTCACATTGTTTATAGATATGTTCTGCCACTGTGTGTCATTCACAGCGCACCAATTAAATTGGTCTGCATGATGTTCTCTATAAAAAGAGTGGTGTATTTGAAATAAATCAGTTCTCTTCTCGGCTTCTGACTTAAGAGTCTCTTTCGTTCCCATCCCGCCTCAACAGTGACAGGGACCAAAAGACATTCCTGGACTGCCAGACTGCTCAGGGATGCTGTCCAGCACCACTGTTACCACTGCACAGGTAGGCAGCTGATTGTCGTACCTGCATTTCATTTAACAAGTACTGTCTCATCCAGAGGTTTTACAATGAAGGAAGAGTGCTGCACTTTCCATGCTAGAAAAAACACTGACAGCTCACTGAACACGCAAGGATGTTCAAAATGTTTTTGAAATAACAGAGAAATGTTCAGAAAAATAAACTTGTATAAAAGGCAGCAGCAACACTGTTTGCTTAAAGGTCCACAAGAAAGAGAAGTGGAGCAAGTAATTGGCTCATCTTCAGAGAAGCATAAAGGATTATCACAGATCACAAGTAATTCTAATAAACCACTGCTAGAAAGGTAAACACAGTACTGAGGTTACAAATGAAAGCACATCCTCCAAGATACATGAAGTAATCCATCAATTCTTCTCAATACTAATAAATCCTAAAAGGATCTGGTTCCAGCACAGATCTTTCAGAAATAAAATAAGGAACTGGACAGAGCAACGTGACAGAGTAATTTGTTTAAGTTCAAAGGAAACCAAAGGAAGATTCCAGCTGTGTAAAATGGAATCATTTTCCTTCCACCACTGTCACATGGACTACAAGGAAGCAGGTCAGTCTCATAGATGAGTGGCACAGCTGAGCTGGGGAGCACAATTCAGCACTAAACCTGAGCAACTGGATCAGGAGGCCTGAAGAGCCCCAGTCCCACTGGGAACACAAAAGCTGTACCTGCTGTATAGCTGGCCCATCCTCTTGAGTAATAAATGTACATGAAAATGAGTACCAACAGCTAAGGCTCAGGATATAATTTATATCTCCTTCATCACATTAAGTAAATCTGACCTGACAATGCAATTTACTAAAGCTCTGCTGATTGGAATAGATAGACATACAGTTTTTCTTAACAGTTTCTTTTCCTCTTCTATACAATGCACTGCCGTGCTTAAGAAAAAAGAAACAAAGTATAAAATGGCTCCAAAGAGCACAGAAAGCAATCTTACCAACCTAACACAAAAAATTCTAATGGCACATTTCATGTTTCCTACATTAATAAGAGGGCAATAAAGGAAAATTAAAACCTATGAGATGGTTTAATATGCAGTGGGAGAAAAACACACAATGTTAGAATGTAAATAGACACATACTGACCAATGGATTTTATGAGTAAAAATGTCATTAAATTCCAGATTAAGCCTCTACCAATGACTAAGCAACTTTACCAACCCAGTAGAAAAATATCATCAGTAACCAATTTCTGCACATGGGATAAATAGCAAGTTTATGTTTGACAGAACAAGCTCTCTAGGTGCAACAGCTATCAGCTGGAAGGTCATCAAGTTTACAGCAGTCAGTTTCTAGGATTCTAGAGTGGATCATGGATAACAACCAGCATCTTATGTGTGGGTTTTTTCATTTTTCACTTTGCCTACTGAAAAAAAAAATCAGGGTCTTTTGTTTTACTTGTACTTTTAAAATATGTCAAAAGAACAACCAGCAAAGTAGTCTTGAAACTATATTCCTAACAAAGAAAATACATTATAATTTTGAATGTTTAATTGTAATTCTTCTAGTAAAGCTTAAAAACCTACAGCATTTCAAAGAGAAACACAAGTAGTATTGGAAGTCCATGCAAAACACAGAACCTGCTTATTAACTCAGAAGGCTTACTATTAAGGCTCATTTAAGATCAAGTAGACACTTATTTCCTTAAAAAAAAATTTAAAGCTGATTTCAGTGCAGTTATTTTCAGATCTAGCAGTTTAACAAGATAAGGAAAAGATTGTTAAGTGACTCAGAACCTATCTGTGGGACAAATGGAATACAGGCAAGGTTGTAACTAAGAAGTTGTTTTAAAAAAACTCACCTTCCTTCTACACCCACAAAATTCATTTATTTACAAGAAGGCACCATAGGATGGCCAAAAGACACTTCCAAGTAATTAAGTATTATGTTTGAAGACAGTACCCTTTAGGAGTTGGAATAAACTTCACAGTATCAGCCACTTACTGGCCATTTCTTTCAGATGAAGCGCTTATTATAAGTAGCAGCCTGAAGAACATCTCCCGCAGTCTGTATGCAATCTCTCTTTAATTATTCATTTTTCTATGCTCCACTAGGATCACAGTTCAAAAAATGGGAAGCACAAAGAACTGAAGAAGCTAAAGGCAACACAGCAATGACTAAGTCTTGGAAAGCCTTAACAGAAGTGACTTACAGTGAAAATGACACACCTTTCAAGATTCAAAGTCCCACCAACAGCAGATGAAAGGTAATTCACAAAGAATGCTGACAAATAGTAGGTCACCACCATTGATGAAAAGCTTTGCTCCCAAGTGTACTGACAAGAACTTCTCCCAAACTCCTAGTCAAAACAAGCAGTCTGAAGCACACTTACATGCCTCTTTTCTCATCTAACCTAATCTTGCCTCCCACATAGGTAACCAAGTAGTTATGAAGCACTAGCAGTTGAATTCTGGATATATGTGCTTGAAAGTTCGAGGAGTAATACACTGGAGTAAAAAAAAACAAAGAAAAGCCTCAACCAACCAAAAAAACCCCAAAACCAAAGAAGGAAACAAACAGCACCTCAAAAAAGAAATTCAATGAATAACCTTTGTAAGACCTGACCAGTAAGTACTGCAATCTTGAGAGGTAAGACTGAGAAAACTACCATTTTAATAAGAACTTAATTTGTTCCCCTTTTTCATTAGATTGCAAGCTTTTTAATAGAATTGGTTATGGTCAAAGACTAATTTAAAGAAGAGAGAGATTCGTGTTTTCTATGTTAATTACTGGGGAAGGTTTTTGTATTCATTCCCTATGGAATACACTAAACAGAAATGAGAATGAAAATCTTTCAGAAAATGAATAGAGAAAACAAATTAAGCTTTTTGCAGCAAACAGTCTTGGCTAACTACACAAGTAATTACTGCTTAATGATAGCAAAGAGTGTCACAAAGATATCACAGGAGTAAAAATGCTCAAATATAAGAACATTTAGCCAATAATTAAAACTGCAGACACTTCAACGGAAGATTTCCTCAGAAGTAAGTTTGATAAAAGTAACAAAATACCTTTAATAGGATGTCCTCTACTTTGTTTCCTTATATGTGAAATATGAAGAAAACAATATAAAAAACATTGGTGTTAATTTCTTTCTCCCTTTATTCTGGGATCTTTTTAAGATGTATTTAAAAGGATATTTAAGCATAGCCTTTTAAAAATACAAAGTGCATTACTAGAGTCTGAATCAGAGACAGAGCAAAAAGTTAAGCATTTACTGACCTCCATATTACAAAACCTAATCTTCAATAATTCCAATAAAGAGAGATTAAAGATGGTGAAGCAGAATATGGATAACAAAACTTACTTCGTGACATGGAATGTCATTACTCTCCATTAAGGTAATGTGAAGAAATGAGGCAGTTAGTAGTAATCTCCTGTGAACCAATACAAAGATACTTCTCAACTGTTAGGGGGTGAAGTACTTAAAAGAGGTCAGTTACTGGTACTGTAAGAGGTGTGCTGAAACCTCTTAACGGATCACACTGAACTTTGTTGAAAGCCTGCACAGTTATCTTGTTTAGCTTAAAAAAAAAAATCTTTAATATTTCCTGTGAGGTAATGATCTGTGATCAAATAAATCTACCTGTAAGACAATTCAGCTTCTCTGAAGGAAATGAAAAATTATATACTCTTTTAGAAGAAAGGAAGAAAATTATTTTTTCTTAAATATATTCAGTACCATTATCAAAACCTTTGTTTTAAATATTTTTCTCATTTTTATAGACAAAATAGAAGAAGAGAAAGAAGTGCAAACAGAAATCACGTTGCCTGCACGTACTCATCCACATTTACATACACAAACACACAGAGCTAGCCTTGGTAATTCCTGGTTTGTCCAGGTCCAGTCCATTACAAACATGTTTTGGGCATCAAGAACATAAATGCAACAGTCTTTCCTTAGCACAGCTCTGGTGCAAACAGCCAGTTATTATTAAATTCATTCCAGTCTCACTAATGAGTGGAGCTTGGAAGTGCAGTATTTTTGAGCCGTAAAGAGATGATTTATAATGAGAAGTCACTCAGTAGGAAGGCTAAAGTACAGCAGTTCTCTCTGCAAGTTATCATAACAGAAAGCTATTTAATGAGTGTGGGTTTCTTCAAGAATTCAAAAAAGGCAAGATTTGGAATAGGATGTGTTACATTATGCAGACACTCACATCACTGAACATTGCTGCTAAGTAAAACCACCAAAAGAAAAATCCTCAAAGTTGTTCCTATCTTGACTTTTTGGCTCGTTTTTTAATAAGTTCTTTCAAAGGTAAAACACCAATCTGTAGAGATTAGCAGACAGATATAATTCAGTATAAAAAGATTTAGTAAAGTTTAATTAACTAAACTAGGTTGCCTAAGGTCAGCCACTCCATAGAGCAAACAAGAAAAAAATGTGGCCTGAAGCAAGACATTGTTTGGCAAAGACTCCATGAAAGAGCAGAGAGGTACCCTTCCTCAGCAAGCTCAGGAAAGGCCTGAGCTACCCGCAGTTCCCTGCTCTGTACAGCACTCTCTCCTTCAGGGGAGCACTAAGGGTGCTGACAACTCAAATTCAGTTATACACAAATCTGAAGCCTCCCCTTAATCTACCTCCAGATCAAAGCTACATCCAGCCTCCAATAATGATTTAAAAATAAATACATTTTCAGTAAACTATATGCCATAATCTTTATACATATGATGGGGACATAAGGGCTTTGCATGCTAGAAAACATCCACCTTGGCTTTCAGATTAAATTATTGAGTTTTCTAAGGAATGATGACAGTGAGAAGGTGGGAAGACAGTGGAGCACAGTATGCCAGAATTCTTAAGATCAAAATGTAAGCATAACTGACTCAGGTTGCATTTTTCTAATGAGTAAATTTAGACTGTAGTTTCTTGACAATAGAAGAATTTAAACAGTAAAAGTTTGGGAACTTTTTTGTTTCTTTTTGCCAATTGTTTCCAGAGTAATCCATTCCTTGTGCAGAGTGACATTGTGTCAGCCCAGTGGAGGGAGCAGTGTATAAAAGAGGGAAGCTGAAGAAAGTGGTTAACTCTGTTAAGCCATGACTGCTACCAAAGATGCTGCCTATCAAAATGTGACTTCTAAGAATATCACTACAACAACTGCAATCTTCCATGCATGGTAAAAAAATATACACCCATCCCTGCTTCTTCAGCAAACTGAGACTTATAACAGAAATACTTATCTGAGAACAGTTATAACTGTAATACCTCAAGAAGTAACATTTTATTTTTCTAAGTCTTGAAAAACAAAGAAGCCCCACTGAACAGAAGATACACAGTCTACATTAAAACACGAAGTCCTTGAGCTATCATGCACAAAGAAGGATTACATGGCCACAAAATTCCCTCCAATTTGACAGTCTTAAATATTCATTCTATACCAGCTGCTTGTTTTCAGGGTCACTACACAGGTTACCTAGATGTCATGACAGTAAAAACTCAAATTTCTGAATCTTTCAGAAAGCTGTGACATATTTCCTTGCCCCTTGGAAGTATGCACATCTTCAGCTTCATGATAATCCTCAGATAGTAGGATGCACTTCACTGCTGTGTTTGTCCGCACTTCAAACCATCTGCCCAACCCACAGATCCTTCATCAGCTCATCATTCTCCTGTCAAAAGCACCTTAAGTCTTCCTATGAAACCTTTGAAACTCTACCTCATAGATGGTAGTTACGCTCAAATCACTCCAGAAAGTGAAAATTCTTCAAAGTTTTGATGAAAGTACCATGACAAGATGCACCTTAACAGATCAAGATGATGCTTCTGTCACCTGCTCTGACACAGATATACTGAATGATACTAAGCAGATTGCTTAACCACCTTCTGTCTCCTTTTGCTCTAATCCTTCCATACTGCCTCTAAATTCAGATGCTGTATTCCTAACAGTAATAGGAATTTGTAATTATGCTTTCTATGGAATTTAAGAAGATTCTGCCCCTACATAAGTATTTATTATACAATAATTAAGCATTACAGACAGCAGTGAACTCTTTTACTGTGTGATCTGGAAATTGTCATCCAGCATGCCTCTGTTGCATATTTATACAGCCTAAGTAGCAGCTGCCAATGACTTTATTTTCATCTTTCATTGCCCCTCACTCCTTTCTCTGTTTGCTTCTGCCAAATATTACCCTGAAATGCAATGGTGCTTTTCAAAAGCATGCCTACCATTTTTTATACCTAGTGTGCTGTAAAATCTAACATGATTGAACACTGCATCCTAGGAAGCCCATGTAAATATTCACAGACTCATGGAATAGCTTGGGTTGGAAGGAACCTTTAAAGGCAATCTAATTCAACACTCCTGCAATGAGTAGGGCCATCTTCAACTAGATCAGGTTGCTCAGAGCAGCAAAAAATTCAGAAGTTATTAGCCATTCATGTTCTTCTCAACTTTGCCAATCAATGAACAAAATACATTTCTTGACATTGCTTAGAGAAAAAAAATTAGAATAACCTTAAAATACTAGGAATAATCACACATTATGAATTTACCTGGCTAGCAGTATTCATTTTAGTGATGAAAAATCTGACTGAAAAGACTAACATTTTAAATTATGTACCTACAATTTTCATTAAAATTCCTTCTTGCCTACAGAAGAACATAAAAATCATTAACCAAAATATATTACAGGACAGAAATAACAATTGCTATATTTTTCAGGAGTCTCTATGAAGGGACCTTGACGTTTTTCCAGTTATTAAAAACTTCATCTTCCACACTTCATATAGCTAAACAGAAACTAACCTCTAAAGATAACCCTGTAGTAGAATTTGTAGTTCTTTGAAACAAATTCTGTATTGTTGTCTGAGGTGATTTCTGAGATTCATGTTTTTAATACTAAAATTATGAAAAATATTAAAATTATAAAAATATAATAATGATGAAAATCCATTTTTAATCATCTACCAGCTTAAAAGTATCAACATTTCAAGCCTTTGGAAGTGAAATGCCTTAAAGTAGAGGCTCCACAGAAACCATCACTTTGTCAAGGCTAGTCTCCAAGTTCCTCAGAAACCTTACTTGTCTTAATTTCACAAACAGAAGAATTAGGCAGTTGGACTTTTTTAGAAGACAATGTATTTTCCTTCCTTTTGCTCAGTAACTTTCCAGAATTATGGAAAACCCTCATTTTTAAGAAGAAAACCAGAATATCCACATTTCAGTCTCTATGCATTATCTGTGACAGACTCCAGACTATACAGACATTCTCTTCCAGAGACTGCCACAAGTGCACATCATTTGAGTCCTTTGTTTTGGAGGAGACCTGCACTATGCCGTCTCACTGACTAAGTATTTTAGTATCTATTTGAGCATATTCTCATCATGCATGGTTGGACAGGCTTTACAAACACTCTGCTCATAAACTGGTTAGCGTGTGCCTAAAAGGAGGTAAGGATGGTATCCAGGGATCCAGTTCAGCTGCAAGCAACAGATGAACATGATCTTAAGACACAACTTTTGGACTTTGGTAATGCAACAGTATAGAATCAATGCTGTCCCTACCTCCTCCTTTGCATCTTGGCCAAGGTTTACATACTTTCCACATACTACAAGTACAAACAAAGAGGAGTTTGAATCAAGAGTTAAATTATGAAGAACACCTCCTACTGCCTGCAACAGGCCTCCCTTGGACTAGAGCATTAACATCTGGGACTGACCTCACTTCAGTTACAACCACAGTCAGTCTTTGAATCTTATCACAGAAATAAGTGGAAGGCTAGAAAACCCACTTCATTTCAATTTTTGTTACTTGCTTTCTGAAATCCCAGATTAAAGAGATTTACAAGTCTTAAGCACTGGCCAAAACCATGATGACTACATGTATCAGTTTGGGTTGGGGTTTTTTCCTCTGAAAGCTGAGATTCTCACTGGGACAGATGTTACAAGTGTGTAGCTCACTGCTCACTGTCCACCATATGTGTATGTTTTGTTAAAGGGCTGTGGCTTGTCAAAAGAGCTCTGGGCTCCTTGTCTTACCAGGCAATTATGCACTGGTTCAACTGGATGTTGGGAAGGAGGAGGGAGCTTGCTCTCAGAGAGCACCAAACTGGGAATGCTGCTGCAGTGCAGGGCTCAACAGGGAAAGCTGTGGGAAGCAATGATCCACAAGGATGGAAACAGGAGGCTTGAGAAAAGGAGGGAACTACATCTCAGAGACAACTGAAGACTTTTCTAGAGACCTAAAGGAGACCACAAAAATCCAACAAGGGAAAAATAAGAGGCTTTTCCCTTTCAAGGATGACAGTAGACAAGGATTAAACCTGCTTTCAAACACAATTATTTGAACATACACCACCTAGCAAATCTGCTGTCTCTTTCATGAGTTTCTGGTTTATTTAAATATTTATATTAAAAACAACAACAACAAAAAAAAAACCACTAAACCCTAAAAAAGTTTTTAAGATTCTCAGTGCATTCTCTTTAATGGAAATATCTAGACAGGACATTGCTCACAGCTCTGACATGGCATTACTGGCCTAAGATCTAAAGCAGAAAATGCTAAGAAAAGTGACACACAATTAGTAACTGCATGTAGCTCTTTCTCAAGATGCAAAGAGGTGCTTTCTTTTCTACTGTCAATAAACTATTCTTTCTACAGGGAGGTTCCTTTTTGTTCTAAAAATGCCAATGACCCTGACAGAAAGAAACCTCATTAAATAAAAGGCCAACTTATCTTTATGAGAGATTAGATTATTCAAATAGAAAAGATCAACCTGCATACAGCATTTTGAAACTAACAGCAAAAACCTTCCATTTCAAGCAAAATCAATGTAGGAGGAAATTTAACTCCACAGAGAGCAGAGATTAAAAAGCATGCCCAGAAAGCTGGACTGCCTTGCCTGGGATCTAAGGTAGGATAGTCTTGGAAAGGTTTCCACATGCCCAGGACTGCAATGTCAGTGTGCAGATGCTGAGTACGCTTTTTCATGACCTGCCACTTTCCCACCAGATTCAATTATTGCTTTTTAATCAGTTTCTTAAAGGATAGGAACTTAACAACCAATTTTGACTATTATTTTGTCCAACTTTACAAAACAAACAAACAAACAAACAAACAAAAAAACAAACTGAAATAAGTGTAACCAGAAAAATCTTTCATCAAATGCCTATTTGTTTACAAGTGGTTCAGGACATCAGCAGATTAGTTCTACAAACACAAGAGTGACAAGAGGGGCAGCTTCATGAGGGGGAAGGTGGTGAGACAGCAGAAATGTGCATTAAGACTCTTTAAGTTAATGTGGATGAGTAGAGAATAATGTGGGATGTCTAAGGATTTTGCAGGAATAAAGTTCTTTACTGGAAAGGAGCACTTAAGTAGAAAGTGATGAGGAGGAAGTGCTTGAGCTTTGTTTTTTGAATGCCTGTATTTTAGGCCAGTCTGTCTCTTGAATATTTCCCAATTATTTACAAAGCTAGACAGTAGTGGATTCACAAAAGGGTAGTATTTAACCTTTTCTGATGATGCAGCTACAATTGCTAGAACATTTGCTAACTTCTTAGAAGACACATTTTCTTTTATCCCACAATTGCAATTCATGTAGAATTTATATTTTAAAATGTTATTAACGCTAAGCATGCTGTCCCTCCTATAGCTATAGCCTAGAAAAGTGATAAAGAAAAGGTTTTCCTTCGTATGTTAAGATGCAGACTTCCGAATTCTGGAAAGAAATAAAAATCAAAAAATGCAGTATGGATAGCAAAAATTTCAGCATTGTTTATCATATGTTGTCTTTCTGTGACAACATACCTAGCAAATAGGAAAAGACTTGTGAAATTGAGAGCACGCTTTAAAGAAAAATACATTCAGATGAAGACTTATAAAAGTATGGTTAGGAAAGGAAAAGAGGCAGCTAAGAGACACGTTATTCTTGAAATTTCATTTAACGAAGACTGTGTTCCAGACAAACCACTTTGACATCCTTGCACAAGCATGTTTCAGTGCCATCTAGCTAATGCTTAAGTTAACTTGCATCACTGCACAAGGATCTTTGTTTTCCTGCAAATATCCCTCTTCCAAACAAAAAAAGAAAAAAAAAAAAAACCAGAGAACTGGCATATTGTTTTTTCTTCAGATCCATCAGTGTGTTGAAGCATAGAGAATTTGGGTTGTTCTTGAAATACTTGAGCTTTGATGTATTTATGTGAGGAATGTTAAAAATGTAACCCCTAAAACCCTTTATGCTGTGACTGAGTTCTTGATCTGGACAGATCCACATGACTGAATACTGCTCTTTCAAGTATAAACATATTAGGTGTCATTATGCAATCCCTCTGTTCAACTGTTTTGTGCCAGATATTAATGGAAGAGTTGAGACAAAGAAAAAAAAAAAAAAAAAACAAAAGAAAAACAAAGGAAGACCATTTCAGTTTGTTTTAATAAATGCATAGAGTATTGATTTCTGGAGAAAAGAAATTTTTAAAACCAAGTGAGGAACATATTTTGAAAAACGGTATGCTTTAAATCCTCTGAAACTTTAGTTGTCTCTGCCACAGAACAGGTTTCCATAAAAGAAAAGACATTTGCAGTCCTGGACATGTCATTGTGGCTGTGTTTATAGCAACTAAAAATGTGTGAGATCTTTCCAAATTTTAATCAAAATTCTTCAAATTAAATAATTTGACAGGCTGACAATTCTCCCTCCATCCCAAAACAGATAGGAGGAATAATTGTTTCCTTTGACTCAACAATGTGATTTGATACACTCTAAAAATCATAGTTAAATCATAATGACCCTGTTTTAAATCCTTCTGGCTTGAAGGTGTACCTTTCAAATATCTTTAGAACTACCAGACTAGCCAGGATATATCTGCTAAGTTATCTGCTAAGCCACTGAAAATCTCAGAAAAAAATAAATCTATAATCAAATATGCCTTTTTTCCTTTGCACAGTAACTGCATTTTGGATTGCAGACTGTGAGAGCATGCAAAATGAATATGCTCAGAAAAAAAAAAAAAAAAAACAACAACCCATCAGCAATTCCAAAACTCTGTTTATGAAATGAAAAACAAATGAACAGAAAACCCACCAAGAAGTTGCAAAAGCATCAAGTACACAGTTGGGGATCATTGTACATTGTATTAAATGTATGTACTAGATAATTCTGCAATAAAGTAATTCTTTTAACCCTATGTTCTTTTTTGATATTTAATTAATTTCCCTTCACATACCTAATAAAACTTTTTACCAGTAGTTTAACAGGTTTCTCAAAGGGCATTGCAAAACTTTTCAGGAAGGATATCCTGAAAAATAAGAAATGTCACTGAACAAAACATGGGTAGGATTAGGACAAAGTACTAAGACCTGTTGTCTTTCTTCTAGTTGAGCAAAAGCAGGATCTAAAAGCTTGCTCCAGCAAACTGCTCTTTCCCTCCTCACCCTCCCATGTCAGTCCCAGCTCTTCCGCTCGTGCCCACCTTGATTCTCAGTGCAATACAGATCCCTCTTCTCTCCTCACTCTTCCCACCAGCTGTCCCAGCTCAGATACTGAAGGCAGAGATAGCACACATACAGTGAATTGGCAGGAATTTGGCTGGATGAGCTACTAGAATAACTACTTAAGAGCTCTCCCATTCTTCTAGGCATACAATCTCCACAACACCTAAAGAGACTACAATTTTTTTTCATTGGTTTGGGGGTTTTTGGTGGTTTTATTTGGTTTTTTTACCATTGCAATTGTAAATTTATCTGGTTGAAGAAAACAATTGTTCTTTAGCTGACCACGATCATTTCCAACTGACAAAAACCATCAGCTTATACAAACTGATCCCCTTTTGTGAATTAACAACCTTCATTGTTTCATTAACATTAACTGCTTAGGGATAAGCCTGAAAGTTTCCAGCAAAGTCCAAAGAGGATTAAAACAGCTTTGAGAAATCCAAGCTTAGCTTTTGGGGTGGATAAACAAATGAAGAATGAAGGAAGCTACTTGGAGATATTTTTGGTTGGCTAACCATCTTTATGTTATCCGAAGTCAAAAGTTTCCCCTAAGCCTTCACTGGCCTGTACATCTGAATTGTAAAGAGACTGAAAAAAAAGTATTACTGGATATGTCTAATTGCTGTTTTCACAGCCATAACCACATCTTTTCAACAGTACTGCCCATAAAAAAGAAGATATTACGACCATGTGAGCAACTGAAAAATCAAAACTTTCCCAGTCATTCACCCAACATATAACTGATCTCAAAGTTACCCCACATTTCTCCACTGCATCTAGAAAATAAAACACATGGTGAAGAACATGAGGTGAGAACATTTTGTACAGTTAATATGAAAACACTGAAAGTTACTGAATGTCCACAAGAGTTGTCTACTTTGCAAAGCAGCATCTCTCTGCTGAGAGATGACCAGCCAGCTGGTTCTCACAAGCCAAGCCTTCTGGGACAGTGCTGAGTCCACCTTTTTACCTAGACAGTTGCACACATGGTACTTGGCCATGGAGCACTGTTCATAGACACTATGACAGACAATTCATACAATACTTTACCCTGGAAACAAAGCTAAAATAGGAATATGAGCCTGAAAAATGTAACATATATAGCTGGGAATGTAAAGCTTTTTTTAGGAATTAACTTAGCTTTTTTTACCTTCTCATGTCCATCTTGGATCCTGCTTTGTACAGCCATGGGCCAACTAGAAAGAGCTTGTACAAAACATGTCTGTCTTCCAAAAATTTATTGTAAGACCCTACTATCAAGGAAATACTTTCATTAATAACTTAAAGCAAAGGTAGACACGTTTTTTCCTACATCATATAACAAGCACTTTGTACACATTAAACACAGTCTTGCGTGAAAACCTAGAGAAGATTAACAACTTTCAGAAATTATTTAGAAAGTGATTGTCTGACCCCACACAACTTTTCCACAATGATTGAAAACCATGAGTATGTGTTAGTTCCATTGCCAACACTGACATTCTTCTCTGTTGACCTATGAAATTAGACTTGTCCAATGGATTAATTGTATTAATTCCTAGATAAAGATGTCTAATGGGAATTCTGCCTGGTTTGACCATCATGGCTGAGATGAGGCACTTCCATCAAGTTGTCAATCATTTCCTGATAGGCTTTCAGGATTCATGACCCTGCTGGGAAATGCTGGGTGGTACTTTATCAGGTGCAGCACTCATACAGAGAGCAGGAGGAGGGAAGCAGCAGGGGAGGCACTGGGCGAATTTGTGTAACCTGACCTTTTGCTTTGGGCACCTCCTTGGATTTTTGTCTTGTCCCAGGTGGCCAACAGCTATGTTATTTCACAGAAATCTTTTGTTAAGAATGTGCGAAATGTAGCACTGCAAATTCCTAATGGATTGCACATCTGGCATAACAGGCAGACATGGCCCATGTGAGGCCCCAGATCTGCAGAGCAGCAAGGACCTGTACAGGTGAAACAACCACCACTTTAAGAGAAAACCTCCACTGAGCCAAACTAACATAGCTGCAGCAAAGAGTGAACTGCTGATGAGTAACTGCAAGACTTGTTGACAGAATTATGGAGATAGAACAGATTCTCATAACGCTACAGTGGCCAGTGCAGCAGATAAAGCATGAATGAAGGAACTTACCCCTGAACAGCACAGATACAGATAATTTCCCAAAAAATATATATTTTATACATATATATATATATGCAAATCACATTTCTCCAAAGACTACGGTATTTCCAGTCTTTACACTGCTTTCTTCATGGTTATTGTAAATTATACAATTTGACAAAACTGACTGGAGTCTGATACAGTTAACCTACATAAAAGAAGGGGAAGATCTACTACTTAGTTTAACTGGCATTCCCCTTGAAGGAATGAAGGCTTAATGCAATCTGAAAGAGGGGGAGATGAGAAACATTACTAAACAACTCTTATAATAGAGTTTAATTTAGAGTGTAAAATTATAAATTGAAAAGTTTCAATTTTACCACTAGACAAAATTATCATATTCTGAAATTCTTGCAACACCAGGCCTTTCCTTGACACAAATTAATCTTCAAAATTTTAAGACCGAATATTCCCTGTATCTTTTTTTCTGATTAAGTCCTATTTGGAAAATTTCTCAGTAAAGAAAAAAGATATCTTCTAAAATTGCTGGTCTCTTATAAACTTTATAAAAGTTGAAACTTAAAACCCCAATAGAGTACATCCTTCAAGAAAGAGGGATCTACACCATAAATGTCATTTACTTCCAAAAACCTATAAATAACCTTATAGCAAACCAGCCTATAGAAATTAAGCTTTTTAGAGGATAGCTCTTGTGGAAATCATGGAAACACTCTACTATTATCATTCCTAATCCACAGAAAAAGAATCTAGACAGAATAATGAACTTGTCCAGGGTAATAATGGGTCAATGGTAGAAGCTGACAAAACCGGACATTCTTAAACATCCTTCTCATCTTGCCAAAGTAGTTTAATGCATGTTGGCACATGGGAAATATTTTGACAGAGATAGTAAAGCAGAGAGGGAGAAAAGGCACATATTATCAGATTCCTCAGGGGAAAATCTACACTTTGTAGCACTACCCTGTGAGATAAAAATTCATTTTTCTGGTAATTTCTGTTATAACCAGCTACAAGAACCGCAGTCACATTATTTTGCCCTTTCCTCATCACATTTTTAGAATTGACAAAAGCTTCTATAACTATTAAGAAAACCAAGCCAAATTAAATACATTATTCTAAAATATTAAAGCATTTAAAAAACTGCTAGCCATTTTCAAGAAGCATTACCTGCAACTACTGCCAATTATTTTATTTTGAAATCAAAAAGAAACACGTTTTTTTGAAAGCTCTGAAGTAGCTTTAGAAAACCTATAAGGGATTGAGAACTTTGATCAAGTAGCCACAGAGAATATTCTGTCTTAAACATTACAAAGAAAGGAAAAAAGAGGGGGAAAAACCATTGCTAATTATCATCTTGGTAACATTTTTAAACAGACTGACAAAATTAAAGGATTAAGTAACCCTGTGTCAAACAAAAGATTAAGTATCACTCCTTTATATATACTCCTTTTTGTTTGACCCTGTGTCAAACAAAAGATTAAGTATCACTCCTTTATATAGTGATTCATAAATACTAGAAAACCTAAAGAACATTTTTAATAGCTCCTGTAAGTATTTGAAACGTTGGTCACAAACTGGAGAATCTTTCAGCTAACTGATAAGCATGTCTCTTCATCCTGTATAAAATGAACTTTCATGTACATGCATAGGATTCAAACTTTACCCAAAACTGTACACTGACTGTTGGTTTGGAATTTCCATGCAAAAGCAAGAGAAAGGAAAATTATAAGACAATATAATGTGACTTGGGTCATAGTGAACCAATAGTCCATATGGAAAGGACTAGTCGGTTTTGAGCACTGCCTTTAAAATAAAAAATTTTTAAAAATTTAAAAAATTAACAACAGACTGAAAACACACCTTCTGACAAATCCTATTCAGTTATTTGTTTCTGGATATTTTGAATGAGGAAGGCTTTGAGTATCAGTGATGAGGACTGAAAGAAAATTTTGTTTTCAACTTAGATGTTTCAGCAGACTATCTCCCTACTTCAGCCCTTGGGGAGTAGGAGTATGTATCAGCATAACGTTTATGTATTTCTGGAGGAGTGCAAAACAAACAAACAAACAAACTTGTAAGCCATCTACACACATCTACACACAATTAGTTTGCAAACATCAGCATTAATGAAGCCTGCTTTGCCCTAAATGCACGTACCATGGCAAGAGACTTCATGCCTGATACAGAACTCAGAATGTGTTGCTGCTGCTTGGATTTCTGGTATCTAAATAGGTGCTCCTGAACTATTTTTCTCTCAGGGAAACGTGTCTTTATTACTATTACAATTTTAATGAAGCTTTTAAGTGCTTCACATTTGAGAACATTGTTCTTCTGTCAAATTGGCTTCTCCTTGACTGATGGACACTAAAGTAAGTAAGTAGAAAGGTGGGCAGAAATTCCAAGCATATTAATGCAATCTTTATGTCTTTTAAAATAACTTCTACTAAAACTAGTTTCTGAGACAATACCATCCAGAGATTGTTAACTTGCTAAAGATCTTCTGTGAGATAGAAAATTAGCAAAATTTATTTACAGTTCACGAATATCAAACCTATTTTCTGTCACTTTATGATTGGTGCTAAATTTTGGCCTAAACAACATTTATAGCTAGGCTATAAATTCTAGAAGTAAGCTTGGAACTAACATCTGTTTGTTGAGGCCACTTTAGGAGGATACTGGGAAGAAAGTATTAAAAATGTTATTTTGTTGAATAGGTAGGGAGAAGTTAACACTGAGATGTCTAAAATTTCCAAGTTTCAAGTTTTATCAGGAAGAGTTTTGAAATTAAATTCCTTCTAGAATACAAACTAGAACTTGAAGAATTAGAAGTGGAAGATATTCAGAGGAAACACAATTATGCTAAACACACATAATTGCCAGACATGGGGTTTAATAGATTTCTGTTTCTCTGACTCATAGCAAATTACCTGCTTCCAGTACTTGGCATCAGGTCTTTGGTTCTTAGAAGAAAGCTCCTAAATGTGTTGCCCCCTGCCCCTTCACACAAGGAATTATGCTGTTGAACTAGTTCATTCCCTTGATTCCTGGAGCCCTCAATGCTTGTGACAGACATCCTGGTACCCCTTACAGTGCTGGGCTGACAGGATGGTACTTTCCTGGTTCATGCCTGAAATGTGCTACCAGCAGTCACATGTGCACTTACAGATTACACATAGAACTGTCTGCTTGTCTTTTCCCACTGAGTTTTTCTTAAGCTATCTCAGTGATGTAGATCTCAACAAGCTTTATTCTTCCTTGCTAATTGAGAAGTGCCCTGGGGTCTGAAGACTGCATTACAAATATAGTGATTGATCAACTTTCATTACTGATGTTACCTTCAGACTGACAAGTTTGGTTTTGAAGTGGTGTCATACAAAACATAGTTCATAAAAAAGAAGGCAGGGGACTTCAGCTTTCTGTAAAAATATATCATAACATTCACTAATTTTCAGGGATGATATTTTCCCTTTTAGGATTCATGGGTGGAGGAAGTGAGACTCCCCCAGTGCTTAACACATGTTTTTATGATGATTTACTTGACAGGAGAGAGACACAACAGCATAACTTTCTGAGAAGTTGATTATATCCAGAGACAAACAATAAGATATTTATTTTATTGTATATCAGCATATTTACAATATGCTGAAAGTTCTTCAGCTTATCCCCTGACTCAAAAAAATCTGCTGTCATTCAATTGTCTAGGCATTCTAATCAGTTGGTAACATTTCCCTAAATAATAGTTCAGAGTATAAAGACTGGTCAAATACACATTTTTAATCTCTTCTTTCTAATAAGACACTCTACTAGACCTAGAGAGCAACATACATACTGTTCAGTCATACTGACAAAGTAGCTCTTCACATGGTTGAGAGATATGTGGGCAATTAGCAGATCTTTCAGGGTCAGCGATTTTTTTTCTACTTCATTTCCTTGCTGTGATTTTACAGATTATATATTTAGATAAGACCTTAAACGTTTTGGCTTTAATTTATCATTGCTCACACTAAAACAAGAATAAAGAGTTGGGTCCTTGGGACAGTACAGAGCTAACATGAGAGCAATTGAGTTTTGTCTTTCCTGAAAGAAAGCCTTCTATAGCAAATTAACAGTCTTGGCACATGTAATTTAATAATGTTTAAGTTTGGCCTGTATTGTTCTTCTAAAGCAAATGGCTATTTTGCAGAAACTAGTTAAATAAAAGTCTTGTTCATATCTTGGCCTGATCTGTTGTATGTTTATGACAGAATCTGGACTGACAAATCTTCTAATAAGATTCTACAGATAACTTGTATTTACACCTCTCTTTCCTCAAGATTTACATTTTCATAGGACATGTTTCTTCTAACAAAGCATGAAGGTAAAGACAAGATCTTAAGATATCAGTCTATGAATTAGGAACACATTGCACTTCCACAATTTCTCTATTTTTTCCCCCTCCTGATAATGAACCTTTCTGATCTGGCTCTGTTCACACCTTATAAAAGGCTTCCATCTGAATTTGAAGGACTATTCTAACAACCTGGTGTAAGAGGTTCATTCCTTGCTAGAGAATATGAAAGAAAGTCCCTTCAAGAATTATGTTTATATTATTCAATTATTTATAAATTAATGGTGAACCGTCATCATCATGCTAAAAAAATTTAAAAGCATCTAGCCCATAATTTTATGCTGTTTTTGTCTGGTTTCTAACTTTTTTTACCCATAATTATCTCATGTGGAGAAAATTCTGAAAAAAAAGTTTGGCTTTTAAATATTAAAATGTTATATACCAAGAAATAACTTCATTCTTGTATTATGGCAAAATGACACAGCCCACAGAATCTATTTCAGTGACAGCTTCTCTCCTAACACAGCAAACAGATATTCAGGTTGAATTCACTGATCCTTCTCTTCAGGAAGATATGGCAGGACATGCTTTCATAACTGGCATCTTCAAATTATTCCTCGTCTAACATCTGGTTTGTATTTTGCAACACCACCACCCAAAATTTCTTTACACAGTTGTCCTTTTTTCAAAAAAATCCTCACATTAACACCCTGCATTAGCACTTTCTCCAAACAAATTTTCATATCCATATTTCTAATCAATTTTTGTAGTAGTTCCTAAATGGTTGCATATATTCTCATAAAACACAGGACTATAAAACCTCTTTAATGCAATCCCAAGGGCAGTCTTTTGAAGTAACAGCTAATAGCGTAAGTTAGCAATACTTTGAAGCATTAAGTGGAAGAAGGAATGGCAAAGCTGTATCCTGACTTTAGGTATGGTAATTATTTCTTATACTTGAGTGTACAGGTGTGATCATTAGTTTTAGATTACAATTTCTCAGAAGCAAATCACTCTGATTTCTTAAAGCCACTTTGAAATTGCACATCATTAAAACTGGGTCCCCCTTCCAGTTCCAAATGTGTATTTAAGCTCAACAGAGCACCTGTTAAAAAGAAACATTTGGCATCAAAAAATTGCAGCAGTTGGACAAGGCACAAAGAGGCACAGGGGTTGAACACAGCATGTCAAAAGCAAAAAAAAACCCTACCCTTTTCAGATCCTCTGTTCTAGTAAAAGTAACATACAGAACCACAGAATATACTGTGGGGACCTACATATGGGAAGGGACCCACAAGCATCAATATCACCTCTTAGCCCTGCATAGAATCATCCTTCAGAGTCACACCATGTGCCTGTTGTCCAAATGCTTCTTGAACTTTGTCAGGCTTGGTATTGTCACCACTTCCCCAAGGAGCCTGCTGCAGGACCCAATCACCCTCTGGTTGAACAACCTTTCCCTAATATCCAACTTAAACCTCCCCTGACAGAACTTCAGGCCATTCCCTCACGTCCTGTCACTGGGCACCACAGAGAAGAGATCAGTGCGTGTCCCTCTGGTTCTCCTCATGAGGAAGTTCTAGACCGCAGTGAGATCTCCTCTCAGTCTCCTCTGGCTGAACAGACCAAGTGACCTCTGCTGCTCCTCATATGGCTTCACTCAAGGCTCTTCAGCATCCTTTGGATGCTCTCTAATAGTTTAAGATCTTTCTTATATCATGGCACCTAAAACTGGCCCCAGCCCTCGAGGTGAGGCTGCCCCAGTACAGAGCAGAGCAGGACAGTCCCCTCCCTTGCCCAGCTGGCAATGCTGTGCCTGATGCACCCCAGGACAGGGTTGGCCCTCCTGGTTGCCAGGGTACTTACACCTAAGTAGGCTTTCACCAGGAGTTTGTATTTCTGCAATTAACAATTGGATGTAGCAGCCAGCTACTGGCAGAATATATCAGCTGCCAAAAAAACCTACATATAGAAAACATGACAGACTTAAATTTTTGCAACTACTGACGGTATCAACAGTGGGGGGAAATAAGGAAACAAGTTACTTATTTCCTTTAATGAACAGAAAAATTAGCTTCCTTAACAAAGACTTCTAGTATTTCCAGTTAGAAAATTTTGGAGCCGTTTTGCTGCATCTCTTCATGTTGACAGGCTTGGAAGAAGTCTGCTGATGTGAAGCAGTATGGCTTTGGGACTCACAAAAAGGTTAAGCCTGTATTTTCAGACACATACATTTGGGGTTCTTTTAAATACTTTTTTTTTAAAAAAAATACTAGCATTTTAAATAATTTGTGCATCATAGTAATATAACATTTAATCAAAATACTGTAACATGCCCAGAAGATGAAACAGCAAAGTAGTGCACCTGACAGACAGATTTATAAAGCTCCCCCTGAGGGTTTGAAGCTATCTGCTACACTACAAGCAAAAGAAGTAACTGTATTAAAACATGAATTTATTACCCCACAGAGGCAGTACATTGGTTGCTAACCACCAATGTCATGGAATGGAAGGTCACATATCAAAAAATATTTTCTAAAATTTCCCTTTGCTTACTCTGCCAAAATTTACAAGAAAAAGTACAAACACTGCATGCAATAAGGACAAAGGAAAGGAGCTCTAGTATCTGGCTGATAAGAACAATTCTGCTGATTAATACAGAAATATTTGACCTGTATAGGTTCCCAAGTTTTCATACATGCAAATGTCCAGTTAATGCACTTTTTTTCCACCTTTACTTTCTCCCTTTTTTCCTTATAATCTCAGCAGATAGTCCAAAATTTGGACTTAAGTAGGCACTGAAATTCTTTCATTCTAAATATCACAGGGAGAAAACCAAACATTTTAATTAAGATTAGTATAGACCTGAAGCTAAAAACACTGAGCAATAAGGACTAAGTCAAAGAGCACTGTCTTCATTAATAAACCTACTAATAAATCTCTGCTGCTTTAGAGTAAAGTTTTAGTCTCAGACTGAATTTATTTCCATTAGAAAACCTGGCTATAACTGAAGATACATCTGGCTATATCTATGCCAGTTAGCTCTTACACAGACATACCACCTCCTTACCCGATATAGATCTGCAGTCACAAATAAGAGTCAGGCAGATTAACAGTGAAGAAGCTACACTGACACCTGTATCTTCAGTATTTCACCTGATGATGCCAGGGGTAACTATCAGAGCACTGAGGAGCCATCTGGGTATTTCAGAGCCTTGGAGACCAACCTGAGAGCACAAGGACATATCAATCCTTTTCATTTCAGTTCAATCACAGATTGTTGACAACGTAGCATACCATGAGCAGGGCAATGCCAAGGCAGAAATGGTTATTTAATAGGATATACAGCTAATATAGTACCATATATATGGTGGTCCATGCTGGAGTGCAAACAATTTTCTGGTCTGAAAATAAATAAAAACCCACCTTTTTAAATCCATTGAAACCACATCTTCAAAATACATCAACACAGACCTATCAAACCAATAATTAAAATATAAATAGATATTAATTGTGTTTAGTAGTCTTTTTTTTTGTTGTTTTTGTTTTGTTTTGTTTTGTTTTTTTTTTCCCCAAAAATTTTGGGTTACATATAGTACCTAAAGTGTAACTGCAGGTAAGAAGTAGGATTATAGATATCAAGTAATCTGCCACAACTTCAGCCAGGACATAGTTTTATCTGAAAGTGTCCTAACATCAATTAAGAAGCACAATTTTGAGCAAGTAAAGAATTTTTCTTCCCTTTTTTCAAACTTCAGTATTAGAGATGAAATACTGAAAAGATTTATTCTACAGATCTGCAAAACACAAAGCAAATTAAAACTTTTCAATGTTTACCTCTAAATTATTAACACTTCCTTCTTATTTTGAAAGGTCTAAGATGACAATAGTGCTAACTTATTTTGACTAAAAGGTGTCCTGACAAAGAGAGGGTTCATAAATACTTAAGTCAAATTATAAAATTAGCAGATATGTACCATCTCGCCAGCCTCAAACTTTGTGCAGTAGTATCAGTCTAGTATGATGCAGCCAAGGGTCATACCCACTAACCTTACCTTTAAATCCAGTTTTGCAGTCTGTATCAAGGTACCTGAAGTCAGCCAGCTTTTACAGAAGTTGACTGAAAAAAATTAATTGTACTCTTCCAAGCAAAAATGTCACTACTAGAACAAAGATATATAAAGGGGGTGTGGTTGGGGTTTTTTTATTTGTTTTGAGGCAATTTTTTAATTCTGTTTTTTTGGGGAGATTTTTTTTTCTTTTCTAGCTTGGTGTTGGGAGGGTTGGGTTGATATGGTATTGTATGTATGCGAATCAGTAAGAGATCGGAGGAGGTGCAAAGAAAGGAAGGTAAAGATATATATTATACAGGTTCCTCCTAGCTGAAAGGTGTTTCAAACTGGGATAAAGATACATAGTTGAGTAATTTTTGTTATGGAAGACAATATCCTTGGGATTTTCTTTAAAACTAAACAGGATTGCATAATTATGGAACCTGGTATCTTTCAATCCATATTCTCAACCAGAATTACCCACAAACTATCAAGTTCTTGGCTAACAGCTCAGATCAGAAGAGGTAAAAATGTAATTGCTCAAACAAAGAAACAAAGAAAAATCATTCCACAAGATCGCTAACTTTCCACACATTTCAAACTACAAACAGCCAAAAACACCATACATGAAATAGTCCAAAGAAGTAAGAATTAAAGTTTAAAAAATAGGCATTTCTTCTGTTTTAAAATTTGTGAGAGCTATTTTGTGGTGATGTTTTGCTACTTTTAATAAAGTTTTAAGGAAAAAAGTTTCCAAGTATAGAGATAGAAATATAATAAACATATATTTTAGGGACAAACCATAATCCCAAAATCCCTACTAAATGAACACCGCTATTGCTGCAACCTTCCTTGTACTCTACAGCAGTACAAACTGCCCGAGATACTTTTAAAACATGCAGACTAAAACATGCAAAAAATTTATCCATAAATCCCAAAGTCGTGTTTTCTGGGAGAGGAAGAATTTGCAGAGACTCAATACAGTTCTACCCCCTCTTTTCCCTTGCTCCTTCATTGCCTTTATTAACTCAGTATGTCCCTACACTCACTTTAAAGACTTTGTTGCTATAGGAATTTATTTCCAAATTTTATTGTCAAGGAAAAAACAAGATTTTGGTGATTAAATGTCACAGAAGCTCTGACTTTTGTACAACCTAATCAAATCTACAGCCTTAAAAAAAAAAAATCTGTGTATGTGTTTGAAAGTCTTACAGTTCTGCTCATAAAAAAGGTACATATGTTCTACCTGGTATTTAAATGCCAAGTACAAAAATTCTCTCTCCCTTCCCCCAAAGTCTTCTGGATAATTTTTAACATAATTTCCACATGCGCACTTTCAATTCGTTTCCTAGAAACTCAAGAATAAAACATATTTTGTTTTCCCTTTCTCCCAGTGAAGACTACCCACAGTATCAAGAGATCCTTCTCTTCTATAAGTGACATTCAAGTTTAGCGACACTGGAAATTCACCTTGTAGTAATTGACCCATAAAGATGGCTACAAAATTGCACATAATGGGTTCCTTCCCTCCCCATAGCTAATCTATATTGCCGTTGGGAAAAAAATACATGCAAAAGGCACAAAATATTGTTCAGCTCCTCCAGTAAATATGCCCAAAAGTGTTTGATGTCTTCTATCACAACTGGCTGTTTCCACTGTAAATTTCATACACTTCCTCCCTTTTTAATATTGTAACTGTGTACATAAGTCAATGTTTAGTACCATTCACTAAGAAAAAGCATGTATGTAATAATTAAATCATTACCATTAAAATAAAATTGAGCATAAGCCAGAAAATTCAAAATTAAACCTATCATCAGAAAAATTCTCCCCTGTGGCTTGGGGTTTGTCTATGGTTCTGTTCCTTCAAAAGAAGTTGTCTCAGGTTCCGAACCAGAGCTCGTGTTCATGTACCAGGAATGGCTCTCTCTCGGGCAGGACTCTAAGAACACAACTGAAAATGCAGCTCTATAGAATAGACGTGGGCAATGCTGTCAGAGGACTACAGTGCTGAAACTTAGATGACCACAGTTAAGATGCTCAAAAAATCAGGAGCCTGACCTTCACACTCCCAGCAACCTTATCTTTCCCCAGGGTGCTGAGACAAATTGCTGGAAGTCAGAACTCAGAGCATCCAGAAGCTGCACCTGCTCCCTAATCTATCTGATTCTGATTGAGAGCATACTTCCAGGTTTTTCCTCTTCTGACACTATTATTGTATGTCTTGACTTCTGGGAGCAAGAGGTTTACCTTGCTATTTATCTGTGATTGACCAAGTGCAATGGGTTCATTAGGTAAAGCTCATCAGGAGCTACAAGCAATCCACACTTCATCAAACCAGGACATTTAGGTGTCTAGACATTAAGAGGCCAATTTAAAGTACTTATGATTGAACACACAGACACAGGTATAAACTTTTTGTGTGGCATTTAACAAACACAGTCCACACTTGATGAATACAACCATGAATGCATGCATTTTAACCATGGCACTAAACCAAGGTTTAAGCAGAAAGGCATAATTCCTGAGGCAAATCTGCACAAAAGGATTTACACCAGGAAATGTTTAACTCATTAAAACATCACTAAGCTTTAGCACTGTATGGTATTTCTCCCATTCTGAGGCCAGTACCTGGTCAACTGACCCATGGGAGAAGCAGAGACAGAGGGGAAAGGAACACGGCTTTCTAGCTAGTGAATAAATGGAAAACTGAAGATTGGCCAAAGCTACATATATTTCTTATCCTTCAAAGTTTGCAGAAACCCAATTCCCTTATCACAGCATAAAATACATTTAAGTATTAAACATTGACTAACCCTACCAAAAAGCATGAAATTTAACTATTCTTTAATATTGATATCTTAAATAGGATTTTTTTCAGCTTCTGGGGAAACAGTTTTACAGATTTTCTTTAATTAGGGAGCTAACTAATCACTGAGATGAAGAAAACCCTACTTCTGTAATAATGCCTAATATTCTGAAACTCAGTTGTTAGACAATATGATAAGCTTGGTGCTTTCAATAGATTCCTTAAATATTATGAAAACATTAAAAAAATAGTAGAGTAACAATTTCTGATTGATATTATTTGCAAAGATTTTGTAGAGTCAAAAGTAGTGAGTGTCCCAATAGCCTGCAATTAAAAACCACGATGAAAAAGTCATGCTGTTGACGTCAGTAATTGGCATGTAACCTCAGAATGAAAGATAAGTGCTAACAAAAACTATGCAAAGCCTGTGGAAACTTTCTTACCTTGTCCCTCTTAAAGAGATCCCTTTTAAGCCAGGGAGAATGTGCTGATTTTGTCTGGGATAGAGTTAATTTTCTTCAAAGTAGTTAGAATAGGGCTATGTTTTGGATTTGTGCTGGAAACAGTGTTGATGTCACAGGGATGTTTTAGCTATTGCTGAGCAGTGCTCACACAGCATCAAAGCTGCCCCACCAGCGAGGAGCTATGAGGGGGCACAGCCAGGACAGCTGATCATTGGGACATTTCAGACATACAGCATCCTGCTCAGCATAAAGATCTAAGGGAAAAAGCAGGAAGGGGCAGATAGTCAGAGTGATGGTGTCTGTCTTCCCAAGTAAGGGCAGTGCATGATAGAGCCCCGCCCTCCTGGACATGGCTGAACACCTTCCTGCCCATGGGAACCAGTGAATGAATTCCTTGCTTTGTTTGCACACACAGCTTTTGCTTTACATATCAAAGTACCTTTACCTCAGTCTCTGAGTTTTCCCCTTCCCCACCCTAACGGGAGGGAGTGAGCAAGCGGCTCTGTGGGGCTGAGGTTAAACCACAACAGAGAAGAATGGAGCAACACAGCATACTTCGTATGCTACCATGCAGTATAATCTTATGTAGGACTGAAGACAGTAACAACCTTTCTCTGCCAAACTAACCTTTCTGGTAAATTGAAGGTTCTCCACAGTTCCGGTAAATATGAAAAGCTGTCTCTCTTTTTTTATTTACTTATTTATTAAAAAAGACTTTGCCTTTTTCATCCTTCTAGAGGAGCATTCTCAAATACAGGCTCCTAAATATTACTGTGGACTTCAAGTGGATAGATAAAAGTAATGGGGATTTTCATGGCAATTCCAACGGAGACATGACAGATTTAATGTTAAAATTAAATGCCAGTGTCAGCAACTTCAGCATCTCATGATTCTTCATTTTTCACAAGATACAACTCTGATAAATTTGCCTTAAGATGCTGTATTTCTGTCATATGTGATCTGTTCCAGTGGTTTAAATCACTCCATGAAAATATTTTCAGGAAACAACAGCTATTTATACATATTGATGTCCAATTCAGTACCACTCCACTGACATCACAGGGACCTACAGGAGATCAATATCTCTGGAAAGATAGTGAAGGCCAATCTTGCTTTTCTTATTTCAGGATTAAACAGAAAAACAGCAAGGAGCTGTGGGAACTACAGGAAACAGCAGTATTAGCTACTTGAAATTGTCAAGGGAGCAGTAAACTGGAAAAAGCCTATTTTATCTAGGAAATATCCGGTGGGGGGAGTGATGGTCAAGACCACACAAGCCTCATGCTGTTGCCATCCAGCAGAGTGAAGAGAAAAGCATCAGGCTGGCTCATCTCCAAATATGAGCAATGTATGCGCAGGCACATTTGTCTCACTGTTTTCAGCATTTTGTACAGCCTTAAAGCTGAAAGGAAAATTAACCCCCAGCTGACTACTGCAGAATGAGAGATGCTAGGGATAAACAGGGCCCCAGCTGGCAATGAAGCCCCCAGTCTCTTCCACGGCACTTGAAATGCTAAGGGTTACCCAGCCCACAAATGCAATATTTAACAGCTCAGTACACTTGAATATGCGACTCTTGTTATACAAAATAAACCCTGTGAAAGGTCAAGTCATGTTTTGAAGCTGTAAGTTATTTATTATTTTTAACTGGAATAAAAGCAGTCTCTATGAAAAGCATATTTATTAAATATCTGATTCCAAGGATGAAGTCTGTCTGCTTCCCTAGCCCGCTGCCCTAACAGTCTAAACACTGTAAATACTATACTTCAAAGACATGGAGACAAGACTGGACCATGCCCACCCAAAAGAGAAATAACTTACAAAATAATAGGCTTCCAATCAGTTGTGCCAAAATATCAAGACCTCTGGGTAAGTTCAGCATAATAAATTCCTTAGATGGTGGAAAATGAGCAGAAAATAAACCATCCAGTTGGATTCTAAATAATGATGAAACACTACTGCAAAATAGCATAGCTTGCAAATGGAGAAGAGATGAGCAATAAGCAACACTGACTACTACATTACTAAGGCTTTAGAGCTCCTCAGAAGAGAAGGATAAAACTGCAAATTTAAATCAAGAGCAGCATTTTGTTTTGACATTGCTTTTCAAAGCACAGTAGTTCTAAAAGTAGTAACTTCAAAGACAAAAAAATGCAGAAAGTGGACTACTTGAAGTTTAGAGGAGTGTTCTCAAAAATCAGTAGCTTTATCCATTGCCCAGCAGCATATCACCCACAACTAAGACTGTTCCAAGATCAAAAAGAAAGTAGAGTTTTATAAAACATGGTTTGGTGGTTGATGACGTCATCCATGGAGGCCCCACGTTTACATCATTACCTTAAATAAAATATAGGCCTCCAATAAAATTGCCTTTTACAAACCAATGCTGTTATAATAGCACAGGAGGCTAGATAATGCATCCTGCAATCCAGTTTGTGGTTCATGATAAGCTATACACCAATAACTAACTCCACATGTGGGACAGACTTCCTGGAGGGGGATTTAATCAAATATGTGATGGGAAAAGATACATTTTCTTATTTTGGTATAACAAACTCCTGGTAGGAACAATATGTTGATCTGGTAAAATGTTACTGTATTGTAGCAGTGCAATATTAGTAGAAGTTACATCTAGTTTAGTTATTTCTGTTTGTATACATAAGCCACAGAGAAGTAAATACTTTATCATTACTGTTATATTAAAAAATGAGCTTTAAATGCATTTGCCCATCTTTTTATTGCTAATGTTATTCAGATCCACTCACTTTAAAAAACCCAACAAAAAAACCAAGCAAACAAAAGAAAACCTAAAAAACCCACAAGATGAAAAAAGAGCAGCACAATAGGGTTTATATTAGCTTTATACTATTAATTGGACAGAAGACTGTTGATTAATGCTTCTGCAGAAGACTGTTGATTAAAGCTGAATATTGCAAACACAAAACAATTAAGCCTCTGTATTTGCATATTTTCTGTGATAGCAAACTTGATCACAGTTCTCTCCCATATTCAAGCTCCCCCTCCCAGTCCTACACCTCTGGTGGTTTTACTTGCACAACTCCAGCTGCTGACAGGTGCAATCTCTGATACCTATCACACCTGACAACTCAATCAATCTGCATACATGCTATGCAACTTACACTGGAAATTACTCAAGGTCTAGAATCCTGAAAAATAAAACAAAAGTCCAACTTACTTCCACAAGGCATGCTTTACCCCAGCAGAACATCACTTTTTCAATTACTCTCATTTCAGACAACTCATTTAAGACTGCAATAAATACAATTCCATCAAAATCTTTTGACTCAAAGACAGTGAATACCTTCATGTCAATCAATCAGAATAAAATACAGCTAACCAAATGAAATGGAGTCCAGACTGACAACTTTTCCAGACAGAGTGAGAGCATCACAGGCAGACAGGAATACAAGACCTGGCAGCAGAAAGAAAATCAGCAGCCAAGTTCTAGTGAATAACCAATACACAGATGACATAGAAAAGAGGTGGATCATTTAATAAGTGGTTACAATATAAATTTTTAAGATGCCTCAAGAATAGCTTCTAAATAAGGGGTAGCATTAATCTGCTCAGCTAGTGGTCCAGCTTTGCAACTACCTTGTTTAGAAGCCCTGCCAGTCTACTCAAATTGCACTGGGATGTTTTCATTCTCTTGATGTGACAAATCAAAATGCATATGATAACTGACCTGTGTAGTAGTCATCATATAATACCATTGGATACTTGGCCCAAGGATAAAAACACAATGGAAAAAAATAGGCTTGTCATCCAATACCATATCCTACCATCAGCTGGAGCATTCTTCAAGTTGCTTGTACCAGTTCATACTTTCCTGACCATCCTGAAGATGGTCAGTAGTTTCACTATTCTTTAAACATAAATAATTGTTTATTTATATATATATATTGTATATTCTGTAAAATGTCATAGTTTTTGAAGTTGAAAGCCATAGTCTGGCAGCATATAAGCCCAGGTCCTTAACCAGCCACTCCCTCAAATCCATCTCTCTCCATCCCTTGTTTCTGTGCCCACACTGCATCTTTCCTCTTACTGCTAGTCAGTACAGCTATTTGTAGGGCAAT
Organism: Vidua macroura; assembly: GCF_024509145.1. Taxonomy (NCBI): domain Eukaryota; kingdom Metazoa; phylum Chordata; class Aves; order Passeriformes; family Viduidae; genus Vidua; species Vidua macroura. Next base: position 33,727,932 of record NC_071575.1, read on the forward strand.
GACAAGGACTGAATATAACTGAACTGATTCAGCTTTAAAGTAACTCCTAAAAGAAGTATCTGAGATATTTGCGGTGAGGGGTGTGGGGCTTAAAGGTTATTTTTTTACCTGCATTTCCTCTCAGTTCAGTTTGCAGCACAGCCTAGGAAACAGCTGTATCAGCTCAGCTGGACAGGGCTGAGCTAAAGGTTAGGCAGACTGAAAGGGATAGGACCTTTCTACTGTTCCATTACAAAGCATTCAGATACTGCTTACTTAGGTAGTACAGCCTTGAGCTAAGCAACTTTTAAATTATCTTCCTTTCTTCCTTGGCTCCATTCTACACTTTTGCCTTCCAACACACTACAAAAGACTACAACTTTTTCCTCAACTGACATGTTTGATGTGGTTTTTTTTTTTCCTTTCTCCTGAAGCTGCCCTCCCCCAGTATTACACTAGGAAAACATGAAGAACAAATTCCAGAACAGGGACATGGACACAATTCTTTCTAATTTTTCAGGCTGAGCAGCACTCAGCCTGAACATGTATGCAAGAAACATGCAGCCTAGTAATTCAGTGAATTAAAAAATGCATTTCTGGCCAATTAATTGAAATATTCGTATTTTCATTCAATGTAGTCTCTCCCCATAAAACAGTTTCCAGCAAAAATCAAATCTCCACAAAGATCTGTAATCTACAAAATACAGAATTACTATTTCTAGCATTATAGATGAAAAAATAAATTTTCAAAACCATCGGTTTTCTGTCCAAGGCAACTTTGATGCTGGGTGCAAAAAAACCCCACAAGCCAGGCGTCCAAATTTAGAGCTCCACACCTAGGAAGAGAGACCTCGTGTTCAAAAAGTTAGAATGTGGAAGCTTGGATTTTACCTGTGTCATTTAGGTCTCTTCTGGACCAATTTTACTCTGGTCTGGTGTGGAAAAGGAGGAAAAAGGTGAGAACAAGCTTTTCTCAATTAAAATATCAGAAACATCTGCAAAGATTTTGGGTTTGAGCAATGTTTAATAATAAAAATTTTCCAGCTGTTCAGAATTTTCCATCATATGAATGTTTTTACAACTGTTTAATTCCATAGGATAGGGTAACACTTGAGTTATTAACTAAACTCCTTGAAGCACTTGAAAAAGTCTCATCTTTGTGCCTTTCAGTATAAAACCTGCTGCTGCTGATGTATTTTTAGAAAAAAATAAATGCAACAACTTCATCAGTTTCCTATTTGTTTCTGCTCAGTGTTAGATGCACAATGTATCATACACTATTTGGCTACTGACATTCAGAGATCTTACATATGTCATTATACATGAGTAAAAAAAACTGCATATATATATACAAAATTATTCTTTCCTTTTCCAGGAAAGAATTTTGTCAGAAAAGAGCATAATAACCAAGTTAACACCTTAGAGAAGTTTAAGAGGAAACTAAAAGTGACTAGGTGTTTTGGGTTTTTCTTACCCTACTACTTTCCTTTTATATTACAGCTATATAGTCTGTACAAACAGAAATTATCACTGCTTTATGATAAGCTACAATTTCTTTTCAATTCATTTGGAAGAGAAAACAAAATTTTCAAATCAAGTTTTGAGATAAGCAAAGCAATGAAACAAAATACATTTTTGCAATCTACATCTCACTGAAAACTGTGACAACACATGTCCAAATGAAACACTGCTGTCCTTTTGTCAAGACAGTATTTTTCTGAAAAACAGCCATTTCACTAAAAATAAAAGTACATATACTCACCTTACTCATTTGTACAGCAAATGCTGTAAAGGACTCTTGATTTTAACTGAGGTTTCTGGGTACCACTAAAATACACACAGTTTTGTGAGTGGGAAGCTAGGGGATTTGCCAAACTTGTTTGTCCGCTTATTTTACTTGTTTGTTCTTGGGGAAGAAGTTAAAAAATAGGAAATACTTATTTGATTAAGGCAATAATACTAGGGGAAGGAAAAAAATATGTGTCAAAGGCATGCACCAAGTCCTATGCATCTGTGTTAAACTAGAACAATAAGAGTTTTATCTTTGCCTCAGGGAGCAAAACCGATGGTATCAGCTGCTGCACTTGCACGCACTTGCACGCCTGACCAAACTAAGCTGAGTTTGCAAGATACAAGAGGATTAGAGCACTAACGAATTCCTTGCAAAAAGCAGTCAGATATCCAGTGCTCGACTCGGATATCCAGTGCTTCACAGTAAACAGAATGAGGGAGCTGCTGGAAGTAAGGAAAGTAATTGAAGAAAACCAACCCCAGCATCGAGTCATAGCAATGGCTAATAACACATTGCTTAAACAAAATGTAAAAAGACCATACTAAAGCTCTTGAAATGTTCTTTCAGCATTAAACATCTGAGCTTATTTTTGGGAGTTGACTAAACTACTAAGAATTATTGTGTACTCAAAAACACATTTAGCACCTGTTTAATAGTGAATGGTGCCTCACAAAAAGCTTACCACAAAGGAGACTCACCTTGTATAAAGCAGAAATGATCTGATGCATTTTCAGTCGATGAAATACAAATATATCATATACAGCTGAAATGGCCAGAACAGTCACTCCTTGCTCCTTCCACAGCATGCTGCATCCTGCACATAGCCCTGCTCCCAAGATCCAGCCCCAAGTACTTGGTGAGGAACCTCTGGTAGAGCAGTGCTTCACGTAACACATGAGGGAAAGCAGAAAGAAGAGGCAGGCTCCAATATCTGCCCTCCCTACAATCCCTGCTACGGCTTCCGTGTGGATGGGATGAGATGCAAACAGCAGGCCTGCTATCAAGGTCCAGTACCCATCGCCAAAGAGAATCCTGGAGAAGTTTGTGAAAAGGCCAGTGACTGCTGCATGTAAGAGGACATTTACAAGATGGTAGCCCCATGGATCCATTCCCCCAACAGCACGGTTAATGCGGAAGGAAAGCGTGCAGAGAGGTCTGTAGGACTTGTGGCTCCCACTGTGAGTAAGCAGGGTCCCCCAAAAGTCATTGTAGAAGATATGGATCCACGGCGTGTCAGGCAAAAGGTCCTGGTTTGTCTTGATAGCTCGACTACAAAAGACAAATAAAAACTTCATTTTAACAGAAGAAAATGGCTACAAATGAAAGGCTGTGAAAATGCAATCACACTGCTACAAATTCAAGTTTTGAATTTTAACAGGATGTGTTAAAAAACTACATATCTGTTGATTTCCTTCTAGAGTAGAATTTCCATATAAATTGTCTTTTAAAACATTAGAAACAGACATTACACTGTTTCTGTTAAATTAAAACACCCTTCAGTGCCATTTTTCTGAGTCTAACCCAGGACTAATCAGTTAAGATTTGATGAGTTATAATTAAAATGTAAAAGAAATATGAAAATCTTGAAAACGTTACTGTTGAAACAATGGATCCTCCGGTATATCAGAACTAAAACCACAACTGTCCTTTTATACTGGAATTTTAATTTAGATTTTAGAATGGATTTTGCTAACATAGGTAAACAATAAGTATAGAAGTCGGTAGGAGTGTGCAATGTTCTGCTTCTGGACAGGGCCTTGTATAATTGCCTTGTGCACATTTTGACTGACAACATTTTCTGCAACAACTTGCTGAAGATAGACAACAGAATATTTCACAGATGAAAATACACTTTCTTTTCCAATTTCTTGTATTTCCAATTGAGGAAAAAAAAAACATTTTTACATTGTACTAGCTTTTGAACTCAAGTCTGTCAGCCTGATTAGAAAAAAAATGCTCCAGTTTTCAGCATTTATGCTTGCAACCACACTGGCAAGAACTCATGCCAGCCATTAGCAGTCCCCAAGTCTAATTCGTTACTGTAAAAATCTGTCTCCTGTAGTGTTTGTACAAATACAAAGACTTGCATTTAAATTTATGCAGTGGGAGAAGGTGTGAGACCTGCTTAGTGCAAAGAGATGACTAGAATTTAATTAGTTACTTGTATTTAAGCAATTATTTAAACATGTGTTGTTGTTACTACTGAGCTTAAGTCATTTAGCATTTATTTTATTAAGGTAATTAAGAATCCAGCCAGCTGAAGACTCTTCTATTCAAAAAACCAAACAAGAGAGATGATTTTGATTTCATTCTCTCTTCAAAACCTCTATCTGTCTTACCAGAAAATACCCTCCTATAATTAATAGTTTTTCAATTCAGATGAGGAAGGAAAAAAAAAAAGGTGTGAAACTCAAGGCCACATTTAAAATGCATGACTAACTCATATTCCAAGACTCCCGTCACATTCTCCATTTCCTTAGAACCTGTAAGCAAATCCCTTTTTTTTTTTTTTTTTTTTTTTTTTGTGGTATTTGTTTCAGGAATGTTGCCTTGTTCTGGGAAGAAAAATGTTCAAAACAGATATATACTGCACCACAGAATCTCCATGCAAATACTCCAAATACCACACAGCTCAGCATTTCCATTGTCCAGAGCATCCTGCTGTAATGCTTTCAGACATGCTTTCTCTCAGCAAGTCCTTTTGTCTCTGAGAACATAGAGGTTATAGAGAGGTCAGCCTAAATCCTTTAAAGATCTGATGATGCTTTTTAGAATATTTGAAAATTTTCATTTTGACTTCTGCTTATGCAGTGGATCAGGTTGCCTGTATTTGTTTTCCCAACCCCACACACATTTTTCTCATTTTAGGCGAGTCACAAAAGATCACTGGAAGAAAACAAGATTGTGGTTTCCACATTATTTATCTTGTCCTTCTGTGTTGTCCTTTCTTGAAACCTAATTCCTCTGTTTGTGATTTCCTTTTGTAGTGTAACTCCCAGAAGTACTATCAGAAAACTAGGAATTTGGCAAAAATAAAGCAGGTGTCATGCAAGAAAGAGTCCTTTCTCTGAGAAAAACATAATATATTAGACGACAGGCAGCTAAGAATGGCTATCAAATGTCAGGATTTAGAGTTGAAACCCTGAACTGCAAAAGTGTTTTTTCTTGGGGAAACATAAGAATGTAAGTGGCAACAAAATTGCCAGCACAACCACCCTCCTCTGAGGCAAAGCATTCTTCTACAAAGAGCCCAGACAGTTCCCAGGTTGCTCCCAAGAAATGGTAGCTTTTAGTATTTAGTTTGCCTTTTCTCTAAGGTGATAGTTTTCATGCAGCAGACACTCATATTGAACTCACCCCCACCAAAATTAAACCTAGTGTACATTCCAAAGGCATTCATTCAGAGCTTTAGCAACAAATTTCATGCATCCTTGATCCTTTTCTGTTTAGACCTGTTCATATTAAAAATTAAAACAAAGAAACAGACAACGAAAAAAGCCCTACACACAACAAAAAATCAAAACGAAGCCCTGAAGATACAGTACTGATCAAACTGTATTTGGGTACAGATTTCAGCAGGCAGTTCTACAATACTCCTAGTTTCTTGTGCATGTAAATGCAACAGATTCTAGTACCTGCCCATCTGCATGAAGAACACAGAAGCTGACAGTTCCACCTTACTCAGTGTTTAGTCACATCAAATGCTGTATTTTCTACAGATCAAAATTTTAAATAAAGTTAAAATTTCTTTCTGTATGATTTCCATATGGTTCCAAGGCCATTAATGAGCCTTGACAGCCTGATCCCCCTCCCAAGGTTCCCACACCCTGCCCACAGTCCCAGGACCTCATGTCAGGTCTCCGAAGCTTTCCCCAATGCTGCCCAGGGCCCAGGAGCCCATGTGAGTCTCCCAAGGCCATCAGCCCCTGCCCCAGGGACACCTCAGCAGGGCCAGTCTCCAGCTCCCCAGGCTCTACCCTGACATGTCTTGTTGAGCTAAACCTGTATCCCAGCCTGTCCCTGCCCCCAAGGAAGTGCCCAACGCCCAGGGCTTGGACTGCCCTCGCTCCTGGCTGTGGCAAGGCTCTGTTTTTTCTCTAGTTACTGAATCACCAAGCCATTTACCCTGCTTGTTCTCCAGTTCTAGCAGAAATTCTGAAAGCAACACCTCCTCACACTCTGGTAGCAGTGCCAGCTTGTCTCCAGTAAAGCCTCCTGTGCTAGCAGCCACCCTCATTCTCTGCAGATAGAAAATTATATTAATTGCTGGCTCTGGAAAAGACTCTGGGATAAAGGAAATTACAAAATACTATATTAGCCTTGCTTCCAGCTTCATTTGCAGTTTATCTTGAGGTTATGTCCCGCAAATTAGTCCAATTTTGCTAATGGGCATAAGAGAAGCAAGTCATCATTCTTTGACAGAGCTGCAAACTCCGCTCTCACTAAAAGGCAGCAGGTCACCTGAGAACGTCTTTTCTCAAAATTCCAACACAACTGGCATTTTATTTCCAAGCAATCTCTGAACAGGGTTGCACACTCAGGCAGGGAACTTGCTTTGTTCAATTTGCAATGCCTGCCCATTTTACACATCCCAGGAGAATGGCATATCTTATTCAGTATACAACAAATGGACATGCTGGGGGCAGGGGGAAGGAAAGGAATTAGATTCAGTTATCAGTTCTTCAGAAACAGAAAGCTGAAGAAAGACAAAAAAATTGTAAAGACAAAATCATCATTTCTAATCCACTTGAAACAATGCTTCTGCCTCCTGCCATAAATCACATATTTGCCACAGGTCAGTACATACTTTGAGCACGACTCACTGAGTTTTTATTCATCAAACCCAAAAATGCCAGAGGTACAACCATTCACACGTGCACATATACATGCATATGCACACAAAAAAATTCCAGATGTTTTCAAAATTAACAACTATATCTATCCTAAACTTCTGTGCTGGTGTTAAGCTGATCCAGGTGTTAACACTAGGGTAAAAAAACATGCGACATTCTAAAGTGATTTAACGAGTTAAGCCTTATATCCAACTTCAATATTGCTAATGATCCCCATATGCTGAAAATTACCATCAGCATTTGAAACAGACAACATATTTTAAAGGAAAAGGAAAATTCCCAACTGTGCATGCAGGAAGCCATTGACCAGACGTCTCTCACATAAAATAGATAGTGAGCGATGGACTGGCAAGATTGAATATGGAGGTTCATTGTTGTTTTTCCTCAGTAATTTTTAAACAGTATTAATTTAGTGCTTTTTTCTTGAATAACAATGGGAAAACACCCTAAGGTATTTTTACAGTGGATGAATTAATAAGATACCCTAAGGATGCTTTCAAGACTACATGTTACTTATGTAGACAATAAGACTGAAAACATAGCCAAGAGCCTACTTGCTTAAGTACAAACAGCTTCACATCCCCAAAACACACAGCAGCTAAGTAAATCTGCCAGACTGCTTACAGGTTGTTAGGCAGGTGGTGGTCAGAAAGCAGGGAAGTAGAGCTTGTCATACTTGCCTGCAGACTAATATATATATATAAATATATCAGGATGAAGTAGAAGTCAGAAAATAGTACTTAATATGCAGAGATATCTTAAGAAAATAATAAGCTTAAGTGCATAAAAACACATTCATCTAAAAGTTTAATTATAGTCTAGGAAACTATCTGCTGTTCTGGTAGAATTCTGGTGACAGTTATGTCTGGCACGTTGTGTATTAAAGTTCATCTTTCTCAGTTGTTAAAGTGGAATTTACCTTGAAATCCAGCAGGTAGTAAAGTTTTACCCATGCCACTTCACAAAAAAAAAAAAAAAAAAAAAAAAAAAAAAAAAAAAAAAAAAAAGACCCATCACAAACAACAACAAAAGAACACCACCCCCTAAAAAAGCAACACCCAAAAATAAAATCCCAAACCATAAGCCTCTAATTGTATATCAACTCTCTGAGTTCCAAGTTGCACTTTTTGGTTTGTCTCAAGAAAAATTGTTCTTAGGTGAATCTCTAAAGAAAATCTAATAATTACGGTGTTTTCAGAAAGGAAATACTTGGCAACAATTAGGTAATATAGGACCCTGAGGTGCTAGATGGCTCAGAGAATGGGTCTATACATACAGATTGATGGAAACACCTAGGATCAAGTTGTATTTTAAACTAATTAAAGGAAAACAGAACATCACAAAAGGGAAATTAGCTTACTAGAACTTTATATCTAGTTAATTTCTGCCAATAATATGGTCCTTTCCTAATTGTATAGAAAGAGGTGAACTCAGAGTTTCAACACTGAAGACAACATATAGTTTTAAAATAATTTTCCTATCTTATGTAATTACTAGTGAAAGGTATTAATATAGAGAGTTAGTACAGGATATTTTCCAGGATCTCTGGAAAATATGTTAACAAATGATAATATTAATTCTGTATTTTGGACTATGAAAGTAATTCTACAGCTGACTTCAGTTTAGGACTAGAAGAAACAGGAGCTACAATTAACAAGTCTATAAATACAGTTTTATTTGTAAAACTTTATTGGATAAGATTTTCCTGAATTAGATAAAAACAGAGTGGAAAGATGTATGAGACAACTGTAACTATACCCTTAGATGATTGCAACCACTGCCAAAAACAAAGAAATAAAAATACTAAAGAAAACAAAACAGTAAAATCACAGGGAAAAACAGTAAGAACACAAAGGTTATAGTCTTATACCACAGTATAAAGACACACAAACTTTTTAAGATTTTTCTGTACTGCACTATGTCTTTTAAAGAAATTGATCTTTTAAAATAAGCAATTACTTGTCCCTTGTTTATTTCCTTCGATGACTTTATCTGCTGTGGTTTGACTTTGTCAGCCAGTGACTGGCTATGATCCAGCAACCCATCAGCTGCACACTTCCAGACTTCATAATTTTGCAACTAAAGATGCAGGATGTTATTCAAAAGAAGGAAGTGGTGGCAATGCTTACATATAATACGGAATGCTATTAGGAATTGCTTTAACTACACTGAAGCATGCTGCATCTATTATTTTCTTATTGACTAAGAGAGCTTTGAAATCTTTATGTGACTATAAGTTCAAAACATTTTGGTTACAAGAAGGATGAGATAGCCTTAAAACTTTTTTTCCACCCAGAATATTTCAAAAATTAATTATATTTTAACTAATAAATATTTCAAAAACTAACTATGAAGGTTTTGAACTCCTTCTCCATTGTGTAAGTCTTTCCATTTCTATGCATATCCTCCTATGGGGAAAGAATATGGCCTTAATATTAACCCTAAATGAACCTCACTCACCTCACTTTAAGATTTAGCCTTACATAACAAATACTAAAAGATGGACTATGTGAAATTTGAAACCCTAATTACTTCCAACTGGCTAGCACAGTATTATTTGATCATTCATGCACAGATTAAAAAAAAACCAAAACACAATGGAGAGAAATGAAAGAAGTAATTAATACTTCCATATGCTGAGCAATGGGACACCATTAGTGTCCTCTTAAGAGGAAGCTGATAAAAATGTAAGGAGAAGAACAGCTCTCTGCTCCCTTAGTTTCTTCACCATAGCATGTACCATAGGTCTGTGAAAAGATACTTTGATTCCTGATTCAGAAATGCTTTCTGCTATTCTCACAGCTGTTTTATAAGCTAGCTTCACTCCCAACTACACCCTGCAACACAAAATTGCTAATTGTGTTCTTCTGAAACTTCAAGATACTTTGCTTTTACCTGATAAATATTCTTTCAAACATACATCTGAAGTTGCTCTTTAAAACATTATTCTGTGCCAAATGACTGGCTGGCAATAACTCACAATTTGTTTATTTTATATATGTATGTAATGCCAGCTTCTGAAGCATGGTTAGAATTCACAGTTGGAACCTCTGCTGCCCTTTTCAAATCTATTTTAGATTTAAAAGTAGGCCCAGCAGGCCTTATTAGATTCACTGTTCTGCAGTACAATATGGAACACATTATTACTCTTCCCCACTTCCTGCTCAAAAAAATTAAACATAAATAATTTTTGCCACTCATGATTGCAAAAGGACAGATATTTAAAGGCTTGAGAATATAGCAATTACAGTAAAAATGTTGATTTTCTTACCCAAATTAAGAGAATGGATATCAAAGTACTTTTTTGACAGGTCACCTTCTGAATATACATAGAGGCTTTCTTTCCAAGACACACACATTTTAAGCCATTATCTGAAAATAGAGGTAACATACTGTAGCAGTACAAAAAAAGAGTTTATCAGTCATACAACAGTCCCACAACTATTCACTTCTCTATTTTTTGTTTTTTTTTTTTTTCAGTATGTGGCAGACTATGGAGAAAATTAAGTTAAGCAATTTAACTTCAGAAAAACTTTTTTTTTTTCATATTTAATCTATTTTTGATAGTGCATTTTCAGGAAGTTTGAGAAGACTGTACAGAATTATGCCTAAGCCCATGACTCTCACACACTCTAAATTTAAAGCCTGAAAGAATTTTTAGGTTCTGATTTTGATTTTTATTTTTAGGGAAGCACTGAAGAGAATAACCAGGAACACGTATCCATACAAATATAGAAATAATGAGTTGAGGAAAAACCACTGAACCACAACACAACAGAGAGACACTCTCCTTTTCTTATTTTTCGAAGGGGATGAAGGATAAAGAAATGCAACAGGGTTTTAGTGCATAAGTTTCCTTCTTCAAGTCTTTTATTTTAGCAGTAAAACAACCCTTCATTAACAAGAGCTGATCTAAACTTAGTTTTATTGGTTTAACTGAAAAGTATTATTCAAAATCTAATAGTGAAAACAATTTGGTGCATGCATATCCACAGAGGTCAATTTAACCTTCACACTGTCTTTAGAACTCATATTGAAGAAATATCCATATTGGTGGAGAGGAGAAAAAAAAACAATCACAAAAAACCCAAGCTATCCCTCATCATGTTCATGTTATTCACTGGAAGAATCAAGTGATTCAGAGAACAGACAGACCCACCTTGGCTTAAAATTTAGGAACAGGAAGTCCAGACTGTGCCACACTACAAACTATCAGACACGTACTCGCACAAAATTATCATATCGCCAAGAAGTCTCCTCTTCCCTCCCTACAGCCCCACTATAAGGTACATAAATGCGTAAAACTAAAGTTCTGCCACACATCAACTGTACATCCTGTATCACTTTTCCTATTCAAAGGGTATCATGTTAGCAAATTTGCAGGGTGGGTTGTTTGGGTTTGGTGGGTTTTTTTAATAATACTGCAGAGAATAAGCATTTTCCATTTAGGTTAATTCTGTGTTGGTATCTTGCAAATACTGATGCTGAAGCTTTAAAAGACTATTTTGAATGGCAACAAGGTAGAACTCTTGCATATTTTTACTTGCAGTATTGTCCATTTTTTAGTATAACTGCCCTCACAAGCTGCCCAATTATATACTTAAAAGGCTGCCCACAATATATTAGCGCACAATACAAGATACCGTTTTTAGACATCAACTTCTGCTCCAATTTGTTTTTTTCCTGAAATCAGTCTGGTCTAAGAAACCAAACAGACATCACTTGTCTTTTAAGTCACTACTATCTTCCTAGTCTAGTTTATCAACTTGCCTGATATGCAGGTAATGATGATTGTAGTCATAGTCCCATTTCAAAGGCAGATATTAAACAATAATGAGGGCAAGGGAATACTCCCAGAGGATTACCAAAATTTATTCTGTGTCAGCTACAAAGTCCAGCTACGCTATCATGAACCGCAAGATGTACTGCCATTTCAGTGCAATAGTCTCGAGGAAACAAAAAAGCAAAGCAAGTTTAACTTGATGGAAAAAGCAGCAAGAAGTGTTAACATATAGTTGAGGCTTACATTTCTCTGTGATGATAGCTTACTCACCAGTGAATCAACCAAAATACTTCAAGTGCCTTCTTAGTGGATTCCAATTTTTTTTTAAAGAATGCAGTACTTTTCCTTCTCAGATGCCTACTAATCAAAATTCCTGCATAATATATAGAGGGCCTAAAATCTGGCTAGAAAGCATTTGTGATGGAGTTAGACTTCACCTTCAGTCTTTGCCACAGACATGTCAGAAAAACTCCTGTAAGCATTTTCATAATTTTATATTTTTAACAAGGAAAAAAGGAACTTGCTACAGACTTATGTCAAAACCAATTTCTATGAAAACTAAATTCTCACAAAAAAGTAAAACAACCCATATAATTAAAACTAATATTTGTTCACAGGAAGACGTGTAACAACTTCTAGTGAATAGACAGACTGTTCAGCATAGTCCTGAAGCAGGCTCCCCGGGAAAAAGGTGAAGTCACCATCCTTGGAAGTACTAAATAAGTAGACGTGGCACTCTGTTTAGTGGGCATGGTGGTATTTCACCAAAGGTTGTATTTGATGATCTTGGAGATCTTTTTAAACCTTAATGATTCTATGAATGTACTACGTTTTTTCTACTCTTCAACATCTTTACAGAGGGCACCGTGGGATGCCCTTCAAAAAGGTACTTTAACAGAGCAGATGGTACCCACTCATTTGGAAAGTGTGAATCCTACTGAAAAAGGCTGAAATTACTTTTACTGATTTGTTTCACCTTTGTGCCTCAATAGTTTATACAGATGCAGGGATTCACAAGAGTAAAACAAGTTTTGTGGCATGCCATAGCAATTGAGGAACACTAGAAATTGAAACCATAGCAGAGTTTAAAATAAATTTTATTTTCTCTGAATTGCTTGGTTAGAGTGCCCAGCTAGCAGGCAACAGTTTGGGAGCAACATCAAGACAACTAATCACAGTTATTTTGGAAGAAAAATGTGCTTTACAGTTATCATTATATGCAAGTTTGTATCAAGCATACTCTTGAGGATTTTACTGGATGCAGTCAAAGACTGAGGTAAAAAGGCAGGAAATTACAAACTAGTTGAAATATGTTATCAGAACACATAGGACCAAGTCCCAGTTTCTGCTGTATTAGCTTTAGTTCACATTGGTATTGGAATAACCTATACTTTATGTCACTGAAACCAGTAGGTTTTCCAATCACCTCCAATTGACATAAGCTTTTATAGCCATTATGTACACTTTTTAGACTTACAAGCATAAAAACAAAACAACCAAACCCCATTCCTTTCTATGTTTTAGAACAGCTATCAGGAGGCAGCCAGCTAGCAAGAAGGATCTCAGACAGCAATTCAGCTAAACTGAAGCCATTATCTAAATCACAAAACTGATCAACCTTTCTTGACAATAAAACTAGAGCTAAGTCAAGCTGGACTACAAAAGCAGGGAGCTTTGAACCGAAACATGCCAGATTTCCAAGTCTCTCCAGTTCTCTGCTAGCCAAGCACTTGCACTCTTCTCTACTAGTGATTTCTGTGCTTTTGGGTTTTTTTTTTCCTCCAAGCAGCTTTAACTTTCCAAAGTAGTATCCTTCTACAAATGAAGGTCTGAAGATCTTCTGGAAGATCAAAACAATATTTAACTGCTAGGCTTAACTGCCCACTCTAACATTAAAGTACAACCACTCCTGAGAGCTGCACAACAGAGGACTGCATTTTTTCCTGGCAGATGAGAGAAACCCAAGTGCACCAAAAGGTTATGGTATTTCATAACACTGGCCTGTAGACAATGACAGCTCTAAGTTCTGCCTAGAGATACCCCACAGAGGAAAGCTGATCACACACAAAGGTTAATGAAAGCTTTAAAAAAGTAAGTAGTTTGTTTCTTTCAGTAGTCTTCATAAACAACAAAAAAAAAAAGGTCTGTGAGACCACAATTCATGTAACATTTTATCACAACAAAAATTTTATGTTATCTTTCAAAATCCCAGCACTGCCAAACAACAGTAATAATTTTCCTCCTCTTGCCAAAGCAGGAAGACTGCTTGAGATCACAATAAGAAGAAATGTCAATCATGAGGGAAAAAACACAGGTAGATTGAGAGAAAAGCAGGCAACTCAGTGCAATGAAGCTGACCCAAACAAATCAGAGAATAGGCTGCCTTGGAGACATCAGCTGGCACTTTCAGATTTCAAAAAGAAAAAAAAAAAAAGAAAAAAGAAAAAAAAAAGAAAAAAAAAAGAAAAAAAAAGAAAAAAAAAGAAAAAAAAACAGTGCAAGAACTGTGTTGCTTTTGTTGACAAGGCAAACATATTCTCTTCAAGTATCTTCTATCTTTATGCGAGAAGACAAGAAATGTAGAATTTCACCTTGGAGAGAAGTAGCTTCAAATCACATGTCTGAGCTTGAACTGAGATTCTTTTCTGCTAGGGCATGAATACACATGATATGATATGATATATAATGCTGTATGATATGATATATGATGATATATATATAATACATGTTTTATGAACCATTTAAGAAAGAGCAATAGTCCATTTGAATTTTTACATTACCTAAGCAAATACCTATTGCCTACAAAGCTAGGAGAAGATTACATCTTCAGAGTTCAGGAGCCCTATTTACTGTCTCCCTTGGCACTGTAACCCACTGAAATTTAATGAAGAAAATTATAGTTTGCTAGGCTATATAAAACACCAGGATGTATGATTTCTGCATAATAAAATCAACCTAGAATAGTATAAGGAATAAGCAGTTTCTGCTCTACCAGACGTCCTTCCCTTTCTGGGGCTCTACATTGATCTTGCTGCAAAATAATCAGGAATTCGAGATTTATTTCTTACCACAGGAAATTAGTTGTTTGGAATAATACAGTGCTGTGTATGCATCATAAATTTCCCAAGTTCCTCACATGCTGTGGTACACAGAAAGACACTGAGAAATTAATTATGACATAGCCAATAAATAATTACAGCTATGCAACCCATTTGTACCTCCACTAAGACAAAGTGGCAGCAAAGGCCTATGAAGATTTCAGTGTAGGCTGCTATGGTCTTTGAAGAAAACCTGAAGAAATACTGAGACAGTAAGATATTGCTATCCAATTATTTTAGAAAAAATTACCTGGATGATGAATGTAATAAGCATAAACACTTCATTCAAATCAACTTAATTTCCCCTTATAGTTCCTTTTTCATCTTAGTCTTTTAGGACAAAAGCATGCAGAAATTGTTGTGGAACAGAGGTAGCTTCTGGCGCATGACAGGCACTGGGAGTCAACAAGAAACCCAAAAGCTCACCATCATGTTTTCAAACTCACTGGAAGATGGAAGTCCCACCCCTGCAGCAGTCTAACTGGGAACTGCAGCACTGCTGAATATGAGCCTTATTTCACTTATTTCAATGAAGACATTCAACTTAAATCCCAACCTTACCGTGAACGCTAAACATCAACTTCTAAGAAAGATAAAACAGTTTTTCCAGAGACACAAGCGACTGTTATTTAATATTACAGGGCAACAAAACAGGTTGAAGATTTTAATTAAACAGCCCTTCTGTAGGCTGATATTCTGCAATTTTATGTATAAATCAAGCCAGGTGACTTATTTCCAGTAAGTCTGAAAATAATAAAATTGGTTTCGATGACCTCAGAGATACATATGCTTATTTGTGATTATGGCCCCAGGCAATCCTGAAATCAGTCATTCCATTAAGTCAGAAGCATGGCACAAAGCCAAGCTCCTGTAAGAGTTAAAGGTCTTGCACATACTTTCTTTGTATGTTTATTTGAATAGAATGGTGACTTTGGGTTTTGGGCCACCCATCACTTATAGACCTCCCATAACATTTAAAGGAGCTGAATCAACTGAATCTTAGCATACACCAGTTATCCTTGTGACACTAGCTCTTTAAACATGTAAAATCATTGAAAATTGAAGCAACAGGGAAAAACATCACAACAGAGTTTATCTGGAGATATTTTAATGTGTATATTCCTCTACAGATGAGTCAGGCAATATTTTGGGATGGTTTAATTAAAATAGTAGAATAAAGAACCTAAATGCCCTTACATAGTCAAAATAAATACACAAATACAATAAAACAAGAAATAATGGTGATAATTATCACCAAACAAAGGAAGCAATTCAGGCCACCACAGAGGCTTTTTTGGGGTTTTTTGGGTTTGGTTTTTCATTGTTCGGGTTTTGGGGTTTTTTAATAAATAAAATAAACTCTTTTTTTCCCCTTTCTTCTCCTGAGTCACAAAAAGAAGCTGCAAGAGCTATCTCATATTATCAGGAACACCACAGTGATGTGGGGAAATCAAAAACAAATTAATATTTGAACATTCACAAATAACAGTAGTCTTAGGGGCACCCTGCTAACTAAAGCAACATGCAATCATTTTCTTATTCTGGGCTCCAGAGCCCCAAAAGTAATCATTAATTACTTTTTCATTCAGAAGCTTCAAACTTTTTTGTAATTTTTAATTAAGGGAGTTTTCATAGTACAAGAAAACATCAGAATATCTTATTTCACTGAGGTCTCTCAAGTAAGAGAAACTCACAAGGAAAAAAAAGCTATGCCAAATGATGAGCAGGAAGAAAGATGTGTCAAACTTGTTATCACACATAACAAAAGCTATACTTACTGCTCTGTTTTCTTGCTGGTGATACTGCTATCGATCATAAAAGGTATCTCTCAAAGACAACAAGTGTCATATTGACCCAAATAAAGAGAATGAAGTTTTTAGTACTTCCTAACAGTAGTCATCCTTATCCATTTTAAAATAGATGCCCATGTCTGTATTTCAGACTGTAAAGTCATCAAACAAAAGAAAGCAGCAAGAAAAATGTACTAGAATAAGACAAAATTGAGATGATTTTTTTCTTTGAACAGGTACCATAATAAAGGTTGGCAGGTACCAATTCCAGCAGTACCAGTTCCCGCCAGGTCAACTACTACTTTGAACAGTGGGCAATAAATTATACAAGTGTGACATACACTGCAATTGAGGAACTGCTGTTTTGGATAGTTCAGTGCCTGCATCTAAAGTTTCAATTTAACTTCTGCATGACTTACTAAATGCAAGGAAGGGATTCAGTACAACTTTCAGTAATAATAAATATCAGTTAATAAAATTGAAGAATTATTATTATTATTAGAGCATCTTTTTTTTAAGTGCTCCTTTCTTTATGGCCTTAAAGAGAGGAAAGTATTGCCAAGGACAGCAGACACTCTGAGTTCCTGAAACTCCACCTTTCCTGGCATCCATGATATTGCTAAAAATTATAATGCTTGTTCCAAACAAAAAATATAATGGTTGTTCCACACAGTTCTTAACAGTTCTTAACATCAAATGGATTAACTCAGAAAGAAAAGTTGTTAATTAAACACAAGCTAAAGACATTGCATCTAAGTAATTAGCACTTGTGATCTGAAAGACTGCATCAGACTTAATGCTGAAAACTAAAACAGGATAGAAACACACACAAATGTTTAGGTTGCATAGGTAAGTAAATGTTTTAATGGCCAGCTCAGCTTAACTGTTCAAAAGGGAAGAAAATAAAAAGCCAAACCTGCAGTAGGGTATTCACCACATAAGGCAGAGTTGTTAAGTACTGATTCTTGTAGCACACCTGCAGTGCATTATGTTCTCTTTATCAAAATAGCACAAAAAGTAGTTTGCAGATACCTCACTCTGATACAACACCCCACTGGGCTTCCTTCCCACCAGGTATGTTTTGCCTTTGTGGAATTAACTTAAAGCCAGGAACAACAATCCATCTTTCCTTTCAATATTTATTACATGGCTTCTTACTCTGTGAAGGGCGTTGATGTCTCTTAGATATGTTTTTGTAATTTTTCAGAACATAAATAGATGCTGTGTAATTACTTTTAAACAGAAGTTCCATGGTGATATTTTTCAAGCTCAACTGATTAAAGCCTGTTTAATGGATCTTAAAGAAAATATATTATTCACCTTAATAAGAATTTATGCAAATCACTGCCACTAGCTTTTACAGAAAACTTTTTCAATTAATTATAATTAGGCTTTTTAGTTCTAGGTTTCTGGGATTTTTGCTACTACAAAATTCTAAGCATGGATTGTTGGAGGTTTTTTTCACTTGTGGGAAATAAAACTTCACTGTTGCAATGTAAAAATTCCTATACAAATGAACTTGTAAGTGCAGAGCCCTTTTCATCTCTGCCATTCCAATCAGGTCTAAATATATACCCCAGGTATCTGTAACTGGAAGGAAGACAAAGGAAATTCATCTCTGGTGTTGATGTACACAAATTATTCCTTGACTTCAGGAGAGTGATTTTATAAGAAAAATAAAATTATTCAAATAATTAAAGTATTCAAATATTGTCATGTCTCCCCAGCACTTCTGAAACGCTTACAAATACACAAAGATCTCTCTCTAAATATAACATTGTGAAAGTATTTTTAGGTACATATTTCAAGGCCATTTCAGTGCCTTAGCAGTAATATAAAAAAAAACCTTTGCTTAAGTGGATAACTGTTTTTTGAATATAGCCAGAAATACTCCGGTAGAGAAGCTGCAACAACTCAGAAACAACACACTAACCAGTTGTCGTGGTTTGACATAGAAGTGAATTTTTTCTAGGAAGTTGGGTTAAACCAATCAGTGGTCAGGTTTAGATATTGGCACCTGGAGTGACCACTGAAAGTATGGACACGCCTCTGAGAACACAGGGGGTTAAAAGCAAGAACTTCCAGGAGAACTCGCTCTCTTTGGGTTCCAGTCCTCAGAGAGTGCAGGCTCTCCCCCTGCCCAGCCTTAGGCTGGGTGGGGGAGGGGAAGCCACGCGGCCTTGTCCAGGTAAGCCGAGGGGGGCTGAAGGTCTGGAACCCAGCCAGCTCTTGTGGACGGAAGGGTGGAGAGAAGCAGAGATGCCTTTGCCCCCCCCCCCCCCCAAGAGGGAAAGAGACAGAGAGCCTGGCGGCACCTGGAAATCTGCCGGCAGAGGAGAAAGAGAAGGGGGGGGAATGCCCAGCGTGAGAAGTGGAACACTGGACTGAGATATCAGCCGTCCAGGGAGTCTGAACTTTTAACCCTTTCCAAGAAATGAGGGCTTTTTAAAAGTATTACTCCTCCTTGATTTGTAGTGGAAGAGAGATAGTCCGGGAACTGAGATGTTAGAAGAAGAAATATTTAGGTAAGAAGAGATGATGAAGTAGCTTTAGCTGGACTTTTCTTGTTAGCCATGGACTGAACCAAACTCTCCTGCAATAGAGACTGCATTTTAGGGGGATGCAGTGGTGACCCAAGGAGACCTGTTTCAGCTTCGAGCAGCACAAGAATGGCAAGAAACGAAGAAAGCTGAAGAGGGAATGGTGATACCCTCTGTCTTCGGGAAGAAGATGAGTCCTGTTTTTAGACCCCTCGGCCCCAGGGGAAAATGGGAGGGACTGTAGTCCCAGGATGAGAAACTGAACTGTTATATCTTTGGGTCCGTGGCAAAGCATCCTTAAAGGAGCCCTATGAGCAGTCTGTCCATGCACGGTGGTGAGAGCACTGTGACATAGAATGGAGAGTGTCACACTAGCAGATTTTTTCCGGGCGGTTGCCATGTGTGACAGGGAAACACAGGGGGGCAGCTGTGTTTCCTGGGGGTCTGTAGTACAAGAGAGACTTCTCTCTCCCTTGATAGTTTGAGTATAGATTACCTGAAGGGTGGTGATTTGATCAAGAATCCCGGGTGATGTTTCATGGCTGGGTGTTTTTAGAATTAGGAGGAGGAGGGGTGGTTTAAAAGGTCTTCATCCTGGATTTAGTTTATGTGTTTTCTGTATTAGTAGTAGTTTAATAAAGTTTTTTTCCTTTGTTATTAAGCTTAGGCCTGCTCTGCTCTGCTCCTGATAACATCTCACAGCATTTATTTAGAAAAAGTGCATTTTCATGGAGATGCTGGCATTGCGCCAGTGTCCAACCATGACACCAGTAATAACATTTGAACCTTCTTTACAGGTTCAGATTTCCAGTGAGGAAGACACAACACTTCATATTGTAATATTGTAGAGTTTATTATGATTAATTAACAAGCTCCTCATATAAAAGTGAAATCCTTATTGCAGTGCAACTGATTTCCTAAATCCAGGTGCTTTTAGCTCTTCTGAACAGAGAGCTACTGAGCACCACTTTGGTTCTCATTTTATCAGCAGAGGAAAGGGAGGAAAAGAGGGAGAAGATTTGTGTTATAGTCTTTCCAGTGGAGTGTGTTATTTTTAGAGAACAGCGCACATGCAATGAGTCTTGAGTGTTCCCGTGAGGCTGGAGTAGGGCAAAATCCTGCCACTGCTTCATTCCACCCTCTCTCTTGAGCAGTGAAATAGCATCCCTGACAACAGAAATAATCACTCAAACTTCATTCACTCTCTTTATCAAACTCATGATTAATCTGAGAGAAGGAAAGACAATATGGGAAGCAATTGCAAGGCTTTTAGCTAGAAGTAGAATTCACAGAAGCCAGTTCCT
This sequence comes from Vidua macroura, assembly GCF_024509145.1. Classification (NCBI taxonomy): domain Eukaryota; kingdom Metazoa; phylum Chordata; class Aves; order Passeriformes; family Viduidae; genus Vidua; species Vidua macroura. The sequence goes on from NC_071575.1 coordinate 33,748,071, forward strand.
GTCTGCTCCTATTTCTCTCTTGAAGTCATTGGCTTTCAGTCCTAAAAACACCAGTGTTAAAAGCAGTCTAACTCTGTTCTCTGTTCTTTCCATTCTTCAGGTTTTCCCATGCTGGAGAACAGTAGGGACAGAAATTAGGCAAAAAACAAATTACTGCCTTAAGCAATCCATGTCCTACAAACTTACAGCTACTCATCGATGACAACTCCCTTCATGCCCCTTTTTCAAGTCTTCAGGCAAGGCATGTTTTCTGCCACAAAATGGAAGTTCTAATCCACACTGACAGCTGCACTCATAGCTCCCATTCATAAAACAGAGGAACTGCACATAGACATATTCCCTCATCTGTCACAATTCTTTAATTCTATGTCACTTAACCAGAAATGAAAGAGCACTTTCTCTTGGAAAAGCCATTGTGAAAATGACTGACTGGTTCTACGTTTATAGCCTTCCAATCCAGATCAATGTGCTCACAAAAAGAAGTTACCTATCTCCAGCTGTTAGCTCTACAAAATCAACCAGGATTCTGCAAATCAAACTGTTCCCCTTTGAAGCCTATATAGCCTTTGATTTAGGTGTAAAAGTTTTGTGTCCTAATTACAACTGCAGTGACATCTATATAATGCAGTGTTAAACATCACAGATCACAACAAGACATGCATAGGAGTACATCTACTGTGCTCAAAACAGACACACTGGAAAATGAATGTACAGGACAATCAGTTTTTGAGTTGAACATAAAAACAAGACTAAGACTTTGGAGGAGCAAACAGATTCATTAGAAATTAAAAGGTAAAGCAGAATATTCAGTAGCCACATAAACAAGGTGAAACTGTTCTATGCTTCTAATTTGCAGGCAGAATTTGGCTGCTGAAACTTCATTAGCAATTCTCTAGGTGATGTATGAACCAGCTCAGCCTCCCATGGCAGTACCTGTTCTGCAGGGCCAGTAGTAATAAAACTGTCGTAATAGGTAGAATCATAAAGACAGAGAACACCACTTTTCAACTCCCTCAATAAGGGTGATGTGGTTTATTTTTAAGGAGCCACTTGGCCCTTTTGGAAGTGTGGTTATGGTCAGATGACAGAAACCATCTTATGAATTTCAAAATTCACTGCCAAAGGGATATTATGATGCAAAATTACATCTCCTTGTTTTGCCATTAACACTGCCTAAGCTGCCAACTGCTTTCTAAGAACAAATCATATCTTTTTTTTTTTTTTTTACAGAAAAATAACTTGCTGAGGATTATTTCTATTTTAATCCAAACAACTAAAGTATTCACCAGTTTTCTAAATCCATGTAGATGCGGCACTCAGGGATATGATTTAGTGGTGGTCTTGGACATCATAATGTTAGAGATCTTTCTCAACCTAAAGGATTCTGTAATTCCATGACTTCTAGGAAAAGGTAAAACAACAGCCACTAGAAAATAGTGTCCAGGAGACAAGTCCAAATTATTAGGTATCTGTAAGTTCTTTAGCTCCTGGGGTAAAGTGGTTAGTATAAATAAAAACTCAGGCATTTAAAGACAAATATTCCTATAAAGAATTATTTCTACATGACTGTTGCATTATTGACTAATTTTCCTTTTGTAAAACTCATCTAGCCAAACAAAGATAATCTAAAGGAAGAAAATTACAGCAGCAGCAGCAGAAATCAAACATTCAGTAAATTTTCTTCTTGTAAGTGTGCTTTCATGCACAAAAACATTCAATACTATAATGGCAAACTGGCTTTACACACTGTAATTTCAAGAACTATGATTTCTGAGCATCAACTATTTTTCTGCCGTAAGACTTCTGACTTATTCTGCTCTAGCCAAATCTTTTAACATTTCTTCAATTCTACATAAGATTAGAAGACATTTCTCTCTCCTCCAGCTTTTTTTTTCCTTGTCTTCTTTATTCTCCCATTTCCTTTTAGGAATGTACTAAAACACATTGGGGGAGAAAAATGTTCCACAACAAATAATACAATTAATCCCCCATGCTAAGGAAATGAAATTTCAATACCAACTCATTAAATTGTCCAAATATATGATGGTCCTTGTCAGAAACAAAAACTCCATCCAATAAATGTTTGGGACTTTTTTTTTTTCCCCCCTAAATCACTTCCTTTTAAATGCTACAATATCTAAAAGTTAATCCGTTTACAGGCAATATGTTTTTTCTTTGTTCATAGTTGGACTGAGTGCTAGAGGTTCTTCCTTCTCTGACCAAGTGTTAATTTAAAATGCAGCAATCAGTCTTAGGAACTTAAATGCTCTATTAAGCAAGTGATCAAAATTTCAAACAATCTGCCTTTTTAAATTATGTCACTTCTTAACAGTCTGGCTAAAAATGTCTTCATAGCAAGTTCTAAAATCTTGCTCCTAAAAGCAGGTCAGAAAACATCTACATCTGACTCTGAGCTGTTGTGAATATGCACTGTCTCATTTTCCCCGATTACATCAACAGACTTATCATCAAGCACATTGTTGTTTTATGGTTTTTTAATGTATGTATAAACTTCACACCTTAGAATGTCCCTCTCTAGGCATCACAAACACAATAAATATATTTATGCAGAAACCCATCAGCATAATTTAGGGAGGACGAAGCACAGTCATCTACTGTTATTTATGAACAAAAGTTCGAATTAGCAAATTACATTAAAGTAAATAAAACAGGTTTTTAATTTATAACATCTTTGTTCAATCATTTTTTATAGCCTTGGGGGGACATTCTCAATTCTGCTGATGGGTATTTAGACACCAAGTTTCTCATCTATAGTACAGTACAGGAGTGTTTTGAAAATTAATTAGTGTTAGTATAGCACTTCAAAAGTGCAAAATGCTACATAAATACTACAGGCATCCAGTTAATAAGAACAGTTCCGTTAAATCCCATTCATCATACTGAATATAAGCACGTTATATTTTTTAAGTTCACATACTGTCTATAAAAAGCCTGACAAATACATTAATAGGCACTGACAAGCACAATAAAAGCATGGACAGCCTCAACTTGTTTCTGTAATCAATTCTGAATTAAGTCAACTCAGAGCAGACACCTCCCAGTAACAGGAAGCCTCCACAAAATCAGTTCCCAAATGAAAGGGCCTTTTTGGCTGCTGTAACCCAAAAAGTCATACGGGACAATGAGACTGCTTGCTCTAGCTACTGTGAACTTTGAATCATGTTGTAGAGGTCAACATTTATTAGCTGAGTAACAAGAAGCAGCTAAGTATCTTCATTACCTGAAAAATTCAATGCAGTAGAAAAATAATTTCCCTTAACAGCTTCATGATATCTTCTCCTTCCTCCCCACCAGAAGTTTCTGACAATAATATGATGTTGATTAGTTTTCACCTGTGCAGTAAAAATGACTGGGTTTTAAAGTATCAAGGGCTACCTGAAATAAACACACATGTTTATAGCATGTGTATATAACATGTTCCTGCTATATACAGCCTACATAAGCATTACCAATGTGAGAATTAGATTCCTTTCTCTGTCCAAGGAATCAAATCAAGAAGAATATTTATCAACTTTGCATTAAACTGTAGAGTTGGAGAAAAACATCACTTTTGGACAGCACTGCCAATTCCTCAACAGAAGAAATGATTCTGCAAGAAAAGACCAACGTTTTAATACACTGCATCCCATCTTCTTGTCAGTCATCCTCCACATGGCTATGCTTCCCAACAGAGAGGTTAAACATTACATTATGCCTTTTTTACAGAAAACATTTTAATCCTCTAACAGAAGAATTTATTCTATTCCAATACTAAACAGTCTCTCACTGTCATGGTTTAACCATAACTGGCAATTCAATTAAAATTTGCATGGGCTACTAAAACCAGGTGAATTTACATAAGGATAGATATACAAATGTATCTACTTCAAATCATAGAATATTCCGAGTTGGAAGAGACTCACAAGGATTACTGAGTCCAGCTCCTGGCCCTGCACAACACAACCCCAAAAATTACACCATGTTCCTGAGAGCATTGTCCAAGTGTTTCTTGAACTCTGTCAGGCTTGGTGCTGTGCCCACCTCACTGGAGAGTGCCTTTCAGTGCTTGACTAAACCCCTTGGAGAAATAAGCTTTTCACAACATCAGAATTAAAGCTCTCTTGACAAAGCTTCAAGTCATTCCCTCGGGTCCTGTCATGGTCACCACAGAGAAGGGAATCTGTAGACTACAATAAGGTCTCCTCCACAGTCTCTTCTTCTCCAGGCTGAATAAACCACATGACTTCAGCTACTCTTCACACAATTTCCCCTCCAGACCCTTCACCATTCCTGTGACCTATCTTTGGATGCTCGCTCTCTAATAACTTTATATCCTTCTTATGTTGTGGTGCACAAAACTGCACACAGAACCCAAGGTGAGCGCCTGCAACTGAAACAAGAAATGAAAGATTTCTATTAATATTTCTGGAACCAAAAAGGACTGAAAACATTAAAATTGTTCTCCATAGGCATATAGAGGCACTACTGATCTTTTCCATCTTTTCTCCAGCAGAGAGATCAGTAAATGTACTGGAAGTCTGTGCAGAACCATACCTAAATTTAAACTTCTCATAGCTGTGTAATAAAGAGCTTAATTTAACAAGCTGATCTGAAGCTACAGTAAACAGTGCACATTTTCAAATCAACATCAAAAATAAAAGTATCATACTCTGAATATGCACACACAAAATCAGTAGGAAATCAGCTCAATTCTCTGTGCTACTACTTCCAGGTAACACAAATAAGGCCTTCTATATTCTGCAGAAATAAATACACTTCCAAGTTCAAATGTCTGGTACTTCTACAACAGTGTTGAAGTTTGATGCAACATGAACAAGAAATGGGTTCCTGGCATTCACATTTCACTTAAATCTCTAGTTCCATATGCTTGGCTTCAACACTAACATTAAAGAGTCACGACTTCATTTCAGAACATCATTTCTGTTCTTAAGACTTTAGTAGCAACTTTCACCACCAGCAAGTTTTATATTCATAGAAGGCAATAGCAGTCAGTCAGACATTTGTTTAGGGGCCCATACCTGAAAAGACACCTAAGCACATGCTGGGTCCTGCCATCACCACTCAGACAAGCCATGCACACGGCTTCCTACTAGCACAGTGCTATTTATGCACCTGATTTCTACATCCTAAATTTGTCCACCACATCTGACAGCACCCATTTTACTGGCATCTCCAAGTCTCCAGGGTCTATTCACATTTATGTACACATAGTCTGTCAGAAAGAACACTATTAACTACAGCCAGGACAGCGGGCCAAAAATGGCAAATGTCCCTCTCTAGGTACCACAAACACAATAAATATATTTATGCAGAAACCTGTCAGCATAATTTAGGGGTGAATACAACCCATTTAGCACTGAATACAACCCATTTCATTTTCAGAGTAAGATTTCCCTTTCGAAAAATGTTAATCGGTTGCTAATCTAAGCAACTGGAGAATAAAGAGTGATTATCATAGTCTAAAGGCAATTAGACCACTCCTAGAATACTATAGCTAGAATACTCCCCCCAGTACTACATTACACTACTTTTCACTATCATTCCACATGAAAATAAAATACTTGAAAAACTGAATATATAAAACCCCCAAAAGCTAGTTGTTCTGTCATAAAGTTTTTCTGTTATGAAGTTAAAAATAAGTTCACTTTACAATGTTGATTTTTAAAAAAATATATTTTAAAAACTCTATGGAGTCCCTACCTCTTCATGCACTTTTGTTTTTTAATTAAAGTTGACTGAGTAATGCTACTATCCTGATAGTAGCAATGGTATAATGCACTTCTCCCAGGCTTTTTGCAAGACCTGCCCCAAAGAGCCAAATCAAAAATCTTCAGACCCATTTATTGAAGCAGTTTATCTATCCCTCCATCAATTTTTACTTCACTCTGTTTCCTTTTAAAAATATCAACAACATGCATAGAATAAACCAGCAAGTAACCAGAGGAGATAAATAAAACCCCTGAGCTCCAAACAGAAAACAATGTAAGCAACACTTTATCACATGACAGTATATTAATGCTTCCTTTCTCTAAGTTTTCAGATTTTCAGGATTCCTGAATGCAAGAATGAAAACTGAAGACCAAAAATATAATAATTACAATAACGACATATGAAAAAAAACCCCCATGTTTCTTTAAAACATCCAATTACAATTCTGCCTAGGGGCAGAATTGCTCACTTGGAGTCAGATTTTATTAATTAAGGTTCTGTCACAAACAGTACAACTATTTAATTTGTTGCCAGTTCACTCCTTAAATGATATGTGCTGTACATTTTGTTAGGGAGACCGGTAATAATGTTGTCCCTTAACATCAGCTGATTGCTGCAGCTTCAGGTCACAGTGAACCATCTGGAAGAGAAGGAAATTCTGTCTCCATGGCCCAAAGACCAAAACAAACCTCACAACCTGGAGGAGCTTTTGTAGCTGGCTTTGCCAAACACATTACCTCTGTGGTCTAATGAACACTCCTTAGAGGCCTGGTACCCATCATTACCATGCTCACATCAAGCAAAGGAGATGCAGCTCTAGGCTTGGTGGTGAACATAACTCAGATTACCAGAATTTTAATACCCAATGAAGTAATTGAAATACACAGAGAAATTCTTTAAGATGCAACTTTAAAAAACTTCTTGACCCATAATTTCTTCTCTGTAGAAGAGCAATTTAAAAAATATATTTACTGTGCTGCAATGATCAGTGCCAAAAAGACTGAGGAGCTCAAATGCTACAGTGATGTAGGATGGAGAACTCAGTTTCAAATGCACATAGTAAAGTGAAGACAGAACAAGCACTAACTTTCTTGACAAATGAAAATAATTACAAATAATTCTTCCTTTTTCCTTCATGTATTTTTGTTGGAAGACATTAGTTTGATGGAATGCAGAGGGATCACATCAATAACGGGAACAGTCCAAGTAATACTGCTGAGATATTACACATTTTTCTCCTGTTGAAAAGAAAAATAGCTGCTCAGTGCTTGGGCTTCCACTCAAGCTCTGCACAGAAGGCACTCATCCCTGTAGAGGATTCCATTTGGGAATTTTCTTTATTCTGTTGTGGATGGAGAGGAATAAAATGATTATGTAAGCAAACATAACAGCCCTGGAAGAAAAATATCAAGTGCTAATATTTCCATTGAACAACATTTCGGGGCAGACAAATTGAAGACATGTAAAAGACTTAGGATTACATAGAAGTACATATCTGGGTATTACTTCACTGATGACAATGGGATTTTGTCAATGAATTAGTTTCAGAAAGATCTGGATTTCTCTGAATAGCCTAGCATAATGAAAAATTGAAGTTCAGCAATGAATCAGTTGGATTTGCAAACAATCACATTTCATACCAAATACTCCTTTCAAAGACTTCTTGTGTCCTAGTAGCACATAAAGAAATTCATAGGCTTTAAAAATACCATATATAGTGCAAGAGTTGCTGCTCTGTGCTTATGACTATGACCAATACAATAACAAAATACCACTAATGTTAGCCATTAATTTCTTTAAAATCTGGTACATTTGATAGAAGTTTGGAAGTGGTTGCTACTGAGCATATATGCGGCTTCGGTTTTTCTTGCCCCGATCTCGGGCAGCTCGGAAGCCCGGCTAGGCTCTGCGTTTCGGCTGGGAGACCGGGGCTGCCGCATGTGTGGAGGCTCTAGCAGTGAGCCTCCGCGTGGGTCTGCCGCTCTTCGTAGCTGAACGCTGAGAGGAGACAAAGGGGCGAGGAAGGCACACCTTGTCCTGCATGGCTGGAGAATGTTTATTCCCGTGTGGCCGCTGCGAAGGCTAGGGTGAGTGTCTCCTAGCACACGCATGGTCAAGATGGCACTGAGACAAAGGAAGCATGGGGTTATATAGGGGGTGGGCAGATAGGGGCAGAAGCCCCCCTTGCCCAATGGGGACAGGCAACAGGGGAGTGACGTGGACCACGGCAGCCTACAGGAACGTAGCAGGGGTGGGCACAGGGTTCCAGGACAAATAGGAATACAGGGATGGGGTAACTGACACGGAACCTTCAGGAATGAACAGGGGGTGACTACAAGACTGACATGGGAAAGCTCCTATGGCAGACAACCTGGAGCAGACCACTGTGAGGGGAAAATGGGGGTACACAGAACTGACTAACTAACATTTATTAAAACCCCTAACTGAACCAACCCGGGATGCAACACATATATACCCAGGGTCTGCCCTGTATATACAGAATTCTTTATTCACATATATTTCATATATTCACACTTTATTTGTAAATCATGTGTTGTACATTACTTAGAATACCAAACCATGACTTTTATTTTTAGAAAAAAATATCTTGTTTGTCCCTTTCCATAACCACTATGTGAAATGTTCATGTTTCACCACGCACTTCAAATAACTCGAAGTCTGCAATTACCAAACCAGTAGTATTTTTATGGCATCCCAAGTGAGATGGTACATGAAAATCTTTTCAAGCACGAAAACAAGAGGCATGCTTTTCTCATGACATTCAAAGACTGTCTGGAAAAAGTAACAGATGGAGGAAGGCAAAGGCTGTCCAGTTAACAAAATTAAAAGTATGGAAAGCAACACAGAGTATTGCTCACTGCTTATGCAGATAACAGCATAATTTAACAATCTACAATTGTAAGCAAAAGCTATCAGTACTAGCACCCTTAATTTCACATAATTTTTTTGAATAATCAGCTTGAATTACGTCTGTTACACTCCTGAAAATTCCCGCTTTGTTTTCTGAAACTTTCTATGAAGTTTATTCCCTACCTCTCTATTCAGACTATGGAAGAAGTGGCAGCTCAGTAATTTCTAAATAAGCAGCAAAGACATCTTTGTTCAATGTCTCCCCAGATTAGCTCAAAAGGACTTTTTCCCAAATGATTTTATACAAAAGCAAATGTCCCCAGCTCTTAGAAATCTCATGCAAAAGTCTAACACATCATTCCATGGAAGCAGCATCTAAGCAAAAAGGCATCTATTCACACAAAAACCACACACTTACGCATGGGTTCCCAACACAGCCCATGCAGAGTTGTGAGGCTGTTCTGCCAAAGGCAAATTAGACCCTTTGAAAGGGAATGCCTACTTGATGAAGCTGGTACTGAAAGTCTGTTTCTTTTAACACATTTTCCAAAGAGTAGCAGAGCCCCTCTGTCCCTCCTGCATTTCTGGACTATATACCAGTAGATCAGTGAAAGGTCACAGATCTGTCAATCAGCTGTGTGTGATACAGGGCAGAAGCAAGGCTGCACAACCAGTGTCTGAACACCTGGACCACAGCAGGAGAGCATGCAGCAAGGGCCAAAAGAGTAAGCTTATGCTGAGCACATAAGACATAACAGGTCGGTAAAAGTAATGACTTCAAGCCTTCAAGAAATACTCTGTGGCATTCCAAATCAATATAGCAGCCAACTCTTTGCCCGCCCTGACCTCCAAGATGTCATCCTCTAACAAATGACCCAGATGAGATGACTAGTATGTTTTGTTTTTTTTTTTTATTATGAGAATACAGAATTACTTTTGGCCAGGAAGACAGGATGATTTAGGTGTGAATGAGCATATACTGTTGAGAACTTTCAGCAGAAACAAAATGAAGCAAATTTTACAGCAACAGCAAGTGAACAACAGCAGACAAGCACTATACAGAAAACATGCCCATCCTGGAAGCTTGTAAGAGCTGAACACATGAAAGAAGCACTGTGCCACCCCCAGCACAGACCTCTCCAATTCCAGATATGTCACCACTTGCTTGGAGACACATATACCTAATTATCTTCCTTCAACAAAGACTATCCAGACAATCATAAAGACCTGAATGGCCACCTTTCCCTGCTACCACCAAACTATAAAAGGTGAGGGAGGAAAAAAACCAACAGCCATGAATTAAGTCTTAAATAAAGGAAGAAGGTGAGAGAAGCTAGTTTGTTTGTAATTCGCTGACCAAAAAACAAGAGTTAAAATCACTTCCACATCTCGAGCAGTGAGGATGTGCATGTCCAGAATGACCTGGTAGCCCAGACTGATCATTCTCATGCCCAGCATCTGCATGCCCACAGAGTGCTGCTGGGCTCCAACCACAATGGGGAAGAAACAACTTACACAACCCTTCTCTAGCTTTACACCTTGGGTCTTCTGAAGGAGTATTTGAGAGCATCAACACTTAACATCTGCATCTTCCATGCACACACACCTACCTGAACAACCACCCCTCAAGCATCAGCTTGCCCCCGAGGTGACCCCCATTCTTCACTGCATTTACAGGATGAAGATGGCAGTCTATCCCCTCTGAGTGCTGAAGAGGAGCATAACATTCCAGAGAAAAGTAAGGCATTTGGTTTGCACTAATCTAGATCTATTTGAATAGAGATCTATTTGAATGAATCTCTTCAGCACAAGGTCTTTCTTTTGGGAGTGATCACATTAGATGCCACATAACAAAGTCTGTTCTTAACTGGAACCTCTCACAACTCCAGAGCAAGTACAAGTGACAACACACCTCTTTATTTTCCTCAAAGTTATTGAGAAGGTTGGGTGCTTTCAGCTGGAATGTGGTACCTCAGCTGGGAGAAGGCAAGGGAGGGTGACAAGGAACAGCTTCAAGCTTTAACATATTTAAGACAATTAATTCCCATGTAAAAGAACAGCTATCCATCTCTGGCCACCTCACTGCAAACAGCATATCAAGACAAAAAGAAGCAGCACGCATTATCAATCAAAGCAATCTGCTATTAATTACTCTGTTACCTTAAACACTCTAAATAAATGGTATTACCTAGGTATTTCCCAAAAGAACAGACTCTACAAAGAATGAAGCAAATGAAGCCAAAGGACAAGGTCTTCCCAGCAGCCTTTTGATATTAAAATTTATTACCACGTTATAAATAGAACTAAACCCCCTCTACCCCTGAAAACTATTTTTCCCCATACTCTTCAGGGAGGAATCCATCATAACATTTAGTATAAAATCATTACTCTCCTCCTTTTAAAGTACTTTCTTAAAAAAAAAAAAAAAAAAGCTTTAATTGATCCACACCTTTATCTCCCTATACATACACATGTAATTAGTGCCACAATGTATTTAAATAAAGAAACACAAGGATACACCCAAGTACAGCAGCACCTGACCTTGTTACAGACCATCTCCATTCATCCATGTGATGTTTTTTCTTAATTTGAAAAGTTTATAATCTCAGTAACATCAGATAAAAAATTCAAGTATGCAACACATCCACCACACTTTAAAATATCAGTGGTCTACCCCAAAATAATCAAAATCTCCAAATATTAAACTAGTTTGCATATGGCAACATTTAGTCCACGCATGTATACAAATCCCGTGATAGCAAAGCTCTTGTTGATGAATCATTGATGTGGACGTTTACATTACATTAGAATAGACTGAAGATAGAATTTTGATGGTTCTGAATTTCAACTGACAGTGGCAATGCTCCAAAATGTTTTAGAGAAAGATAAATGCAGCTTTACTTTCCTACACACCAGCTATAAAATTTACTACGTCTATCCTTGCTGCTAAACTGAAAAGTTTTTCTTTCCATAAACTGCAACTCAGCTAAAACAAGCAAACAGCTTACTTAGCTCTCACATTTGAGAGAATCAGGAGGAAGTGAGAAATGGGCCAATGAACTCAAAATAAAAAACAGCAATTATGTTAACAGTTGAAAGGAGTGAAAAACTGAGAAAATAAATTCAAAGTCAAATGGATGATACCACAGAAGAGAAATACTACATGAAAGAAACACTGTAATAACACCAAATTAATAAAATAAACTATTTTACAGTTTCTAATATGCTAGATTAAATATGGTGTATAGGAAGAAGGAGGCTTCTTTATTCAGAAAGTTTAAAATCCTGTAAGTTACTTTCAGGGTGCAATTTTCAGTAACAAAATGTTTATGCTTTATAAAATAAGATAACTGAAAAAAATCCTAAACCTATGTAGATGTAATTTCACTTTCTTTGCTAGTAGGCATCAGAATAAGAGAACACCAGTACTACAATTTCAGTGGAAAATATCTAGCTGCATCATTCATTACCACACACCATCAATCTGAATTAGTTTTCTGCTAAAACCCTCTTTTATTGAAGAGTAAGCTGTAGCATACTTTAAAGCGAAAAATATCTGGATGTTGAGGACTGTGTGGTTGAATCTACATGGAGAGATAAAGCATTTTGATGAGCATTACAGGGATGAAAAGAAGTACAGCCCTTACAAATGAAATATGGCCTCCCTGCACAGTTAGAACTCTTTGGGAGAGTTAAGAAAACAGCGGGCAAGGAAGCAGCCCTGAATGTAGGGTACATATCCTACATCAGAGGCTGTTAAAAAAAAAAACAAAACAAAACACAACCTTGGTAACCACAGAGTGAGTAGTAAAGTCCTGTCATAGCCTGAAAACCAGCCAACAGGTAGGAAGCAAAGGAGTATTAATAAATGGCAGACTCTCAGCACAGAAAGAAGTTAACAGCAGTGTGCCCTGGGGAGCTGTACTGAGACTTACACTGTTCCATGTATTTATAAACGACCTAGAGGAGACGGAAAAAATGCTGATGGCAGGAAATTATGTAGGTTAGTCAAGATGAAACAGCACTGCACAAAGTTCCAAAGCAGTCTAGCAAAACTAAGATGGAGGTAAATCTTCCTGCATATTTAAATAAAGCCTGTCTACCTTAATGAAAGACAAACTGCATATACACTTCTAGGTTTACAGTTTATGTCTCAAAAATCTGTTCACTAGATGGCTAGTGCAAGATAGTGAGTCTTATTTTAATTTGCATAAAGTAGTAGTAACCATTTATGTTGATCAAAATTCTGATACAAAACTTCAACAAAAGGAGAACCACATATAATATTTTCAAACAGAGCTAAATGCAATAGAAAAAATATTAAAATAGAAAAGCACATATAATACTTATAAGTAAACTAAAGATTTGGTATCATCCTAACAAATTCAATTTTGGTGATTTCTTCCAAAAAGTCAAAGAATTTCCAGAACCACATACTGCTTTTGATAAAAAGTTCATGAGCAAAATGCTGTCATGTAAGGATGCAATCAAAAAAAATGCTACTTTTAAAACAAGACAGCAAGAAAAGAGACATAAACCTTATGACAAGCTCAAAATATTTTTAACACCAATTGGAATGTCTTTAGAAAGATCCAAAAAGCACCTCTGCTGTTCTCATTTTATTAAATAATTGAAAAACATTTTTGCTCCTATACCATTTGCTCCACTGGTATAGGAGCAAAAAGAAGTAACAGTGAAAATAAAAAAGTTTGCTGGGTTAAATCCAATAGTAAGGATTATTGCCAACTGTGAAGCTTTGCAGAAAACCCTCAGAATATTTTGCAGGCAATTCATTACATGAAAATTATTAAATTAGTAAATCCTAACATATTCTACATATGTACACTTAGTCAAGCAGAACATATCCAGAGTATACCTACTTAGAAAGTAAAGGATTTGGACCTAGCTATTGCCCATGAAAAATAAAAAAAAAATCTCAGGAGTTATTAGATATTCATAAGCTTGAGTTTAAATGCTGATTTATTACAAACTTCAAGTAGAATATAAGGATATTTTAAAAAACTAAAATCTGATGCTATATACTTGTGCATGTACCCAATTATTTATTTCTTTTATTTAGAACGCCCATGCTCTCTTTGTTTTTTCTCTTAAAAAGGAAACAAGAAATCATAGAGATAGGAAAAAAAAGATAAAAGTATTTCATATAAGGAGCAGCTCAAAAGACTGAGAACTTTCAAATTGGAAAAAAAAAATGCAAAAATGTGATGGAAGAGCTACATGTAAACATTTGGTGGTATGCAGAAAGTGAACTACAAAGTGAGGTTTTTGCTTTATTCTTTCTAACACTCACTAATAATATAGGTATTCAGTGCAGATCCAAAATGCAGATTCTTGGTATAAAGGTTCCAAGAAAGTATCACTGTGTTTTCCTCTGCTCTCATTCACATCTTTACTCACCTGCTGTTCTCTCCTGTGAGCATAACAACAAGATGGATAAGCAATTTGATCTAGCATGACCACTCATACATTCTTATTAGGGAGAAAAAAAGCTTATGATCAAAGAATGCTGGGAAAATTATTAAAGAAATGACAACTTGGAGGTTAAAATTTGTACAAGGTAGCACTAAAAAAAACAATAACCTGCCTCATACAATAGCCTTTCTGTGTTTTAAGTACTACAATGTCAAAGTCAAATGCTGCTGATAATTAGCATGACAGAACTTACTCTCCTTAACTTAAAAGGTTTACTAATATTTTTAAACATAGTCATACAAAAGGCATCACACATGACAACTTGAAGGCACCAGCACTTCAGCAAAAGATTCAGATTTAGAAATTTGGTATTAAATAAAGGTTCTGTTAACACCTCAAATTTGACTCTGCTTTGAGCCTTGCATCATACAGTCATTTTTATCAATAGCAGAAGTGTTGGTAGAAAAGCCAACAGAGAAAGTCTAAAACACTGCCAAATTAGAGCATAGCAAGTTATACCTACTCTGCAATTTTCTGAATAGCTGCAGAGTAATTGAGCATTAAGACCTGATTTACTGTAAGAAAAAGGGGATAGAAAACATATTTGTCAATTATTTACTGACCTTTTTTAACTCCACTCCACTGGGAAAATATATAAATAAATAAAACATTCAGGATGCAACAGGAATAATGAAACAAAACTAGTAGGGGAAGAGAGCTCTCCAATTTAGATGAAAATGAAAAAGAACAGATTTCACTGTAGAAGCAAGAAAGTGAAGTAGGTGGAATTAACTCTTGGAAGATATTGACTCCAACAGTTTGGTATGAGTAGCAACAGAGATAAATAAGAACAACATCCATAACTGTAGCAGAATAAAATAGAATTACAAAGGGTATCAATACTCAAGTTGCAGGATTTTTTTTAAACAACCTCTAGGCAGTCTATATTTAGCTATAAAAATCAGAGATTTTCACACTGGTGTCTATAACTTCACTCACTTTTAAAGGAAAAATATTGCAGTATATTTCCCACATAAGTTTTAAACAAACTTTTAAAGTAGCCCTTACATCAAATGGCATCAGCATACCAGTTTTGAAATCAACATTAAGAAGTATTTTATGTTTTATCAAAATGTTCAGGTAATAGTTCAAAGAGTCAGAGATTCTAAGCAGAGAAGACTGTAACTGCTTTTTTCTTTAATAAAGTAAAAATGAAGCTGTTTGGAAGTGAAGTAACATTCAAGAAGATATCTGTAAACCAGAGAGTGTTGAAGGGGTGAAAATCTTGATGCTGCTTTAGTAAGAAAAAAGCAGCACTGTGATTAAAAACACCTGAAGAGGTCTTAAGTGTCATGACATTTTTCTTTATTACAATTCTTCCTCTTGTTCACTTAATAATAAGGTATCTTGTAACTACAGTCATAGACAAGGTGCATGCCAAATACATCAACCAAAGCATTCTTTTTAAAAAATGACTGGACAAGGTTTCCTGTTTAAGAGCAATTTGGGGCTGTGATAGAATCACAGAAAGCTCAGCAGTAATCACTCACAGCAAAGATACCAGAAATAAAATGCACACACATTTCCACATTCCTACATACAAACCACAGATACATACGTTAGGAAGCTTTTACTCCTGTAATTTTTCTTCTATGGAGCAATTTTTCAGTCTGATGAACAACCAAGATGACTCATGGCTATCCACTTATTATAGAACTTCTCTAAATATTCAAGCACACCAACAAACATTTAACACAATAACTGTGCTCACACACAAAACAGAGTAACAGTTCAGGTAAAATTATGGAGAAGATTATACGGGAAAGTATTGCAAAAAACCTGAAGGACAACACAGTCATCTGTCACAGCCAGCACAGCTTCATGAGGGCCAAGTCCTACTTGTTAAAATTACTTCCTTGTACAACAAGGTGACCTATCCAGTTGCGGGAGTTGATGTGATCTTTTTGGATTTCAGTAAAGCTTTTGATACTTTCCCTAACAGGATCCTTCTGAACAAAATGTCCAGCCCACAGCTGGATAAACACATCATATGATGAGTGAGCAACTGGCTCATGGATCAGGCATAAAGGGTTACAGTGAATGGAGGGACATCAGAGTAGTGACCTGTCAGTAGTGAGGTTCCACAGGGCTCCATCCTTGGCCCTGCACTCTTCAACATTTTCTTAAAGGACTTGGACACAGGACTGGAAGGGATACCAGGTTTGCAGAAGACACTAAATTGAGAAGAGCTGTTGACTCCCATGAAGGCAGGGAGGCCCTGCAGAAAGACCATGACAAATTAGAGAGATGGCCAATGACCAGCCATATGAAGTTCAACAAGAGCAAGTGTAGGATTCTGCACCTGGGATGGGGCAACCCTAGATGTAAGGACAAACTGGGGAATGAGAAGCTGGAAAGCAGAGCTGTGGAAAGGGACCTGGGGGTTATGGTTGAGGGCAAGTTGAAGACGAGTCAGGAGTCACCTGGCAGCCAGGAGGGCCAGCCCTGCCCTGGAGTGCATCAGGCACAGCATGGCAAGCTGGGCAAGGGAGGGGATTGTCCTGCTCTGTTCTGCACTGGGGCAGCCTCACCTTGAGTGCTGGGGGCAGTGCTGGATGTCACAAAAAAAAAAAAAAAAAAAGGATATAAAGCTATTATAAAGCATCCAGAAAAGGGCTGTCAATATGGGGATGGGTCTGATTCTGGAGAGGAAGCCTTATGAGGAGCAGCTGAGGTCACTTAGTCTGTTCAGCCTGAAGAAGAGGAAACTGAGGGGAGGATCTCATCGTGGTCTACAGATTCTTCACAAGGGGAAGTAGAGGGGCAGACACTGATCACTTCTCACTGGTGACCAGTGACAAGACCCAAGGGAATGGCCTAAAGATGTGTCATAAGGTGCTTAGGTTGGATATTAGGAAAAGGTTGTTCACCCAGAATGTAGTCATGCATTGGAACAGGCTGGTCAGGGAAGTCGTCACAGCACCAAGCCTGACAGATTTCAAGCATTCAGACAATGTTTTTGGGCACACAGTCTGATCCTTGAGATTCTCCCGTAGGGCCAGAAGTTAGACTTCAATGATCCTCGTAGATCCCTTCCAACTCTGGTTAATTTACAACTCTATGAATAATAATCACCCTTAGCATACTGCAGTCCATGTTTGTATTTGCAATTTTTAAAAATAGCAGGAAAGTAAGTTTTCCATCTTAGCTGACTGAGTCTTTTAGCATTGTCTAATCACTTCTAAATAATAAGGCCCACATCTCCTAATTAAAAAGGGACTGTGCAGAGTCTTTTTTGCTCAAAAACTTCACTCAAGAAAGCACTTAGGTCTCACTAACAAAATTTCTGAAACCAAAACTTATCACATTTTTCAAGTCTTTGCAGACTGACTATTTCCTTGACTGAGCAAGCTTTATACACCCGTAAATATGCATATGAAACTGTTTCAGCTTGTTTTCAGTATGGACATTCTGCAATTATTCATTTGATAAACACATAAAGAAATCTAACAGAATTTAATTTTTGTGCCTTTGTTAACTCAAAATAGCTTGGATTTTAAAAATGGTTCTCTATTTATAATGGACTCATAAGCAAAAGTATCACATCATTCATATCACTACTCAAAACAAAAGACAAAAAAAATCAAAAATATCAGCAGTTTCTGAATCCCACCATCATCAACCTTTCTGAAAATGTGAAATCATGATGCAAAGAAAAAGACAGAAAATTATAAACAGAAATTTTAGTTCATATGCTTCCCAAGCCATCCTAGCTATCCAATAATATACCTGTGAAGATGATACTAACCTTACTGAAATGGACTTAGGTAACTCTGTTTTCTATCAAAATATTTTATCATATATTTACAGGATATTCTAGTTGATTGGTGCAATATAACAACATTATACTAATTATTCAAAAAATAAAAATTCTTTAGGCAAGATTCATAGTTTTAACAAAGCCCTGCACAACAAAGGAAGACTAAAAACAGGTCATCTGAGGGTAATTTATACATTGTTTTTGGTTCTACTCAGGTCACTGACACCAAATGACTATTAATTCCTCTGTGCTACTTTTACAAGGAATGCAAAGGCAGCCCAGCCCACAAAAAGTCTTGCACTATTTGAATCCTCAACATAATAGTCTTTTATATGGCACTCTCCGTGTTCTGAATCAAGAGTGACATATTAAAATCTAAATAAAATCTAAATCAGAATGTGAGCACAGACAGGAAGGACACCAGCATGCTCCTTGCTCAATGTGTTACCTAGCCAGTCAGAGAGCAAACCAATGCTACAGTGTTTGAGCACTTGATACCTTAACCTCATTGCTTAATGCCAACATAATGCACATTGTATGGTAACTGCTCACAGTGCAGGCAGTGAGGGCAACTGGGAAAATGTGTTACATCACTCTGTTTGGGACCACCAATGTGGTCTATAGACAACATCCTGCTTTCAGGAGAACATGGCTGAAAACAGCTCTCTAATTAGCATCAGACAGACACAAGCTTGAGCAGAAAGACAAGGGTCAAACAGACTGAAGAGCAGGTCAAGCCA
Source organism: Vidua macroura (assembly GCF_024509145.1). Classification (NCBI taxonomy): domain Eukaryota; kingdom Metazoa; phylum Chordata; class Aves; order Passeriformes; family Viduidae; genus Vidua; species Vidua macroura. Next base: position 33,766,665 of record NC_071575.1, read on the forward strand.
CCAAAACTCTATGGGACAATACAGAAGCTACAGGGCAGCAAAGCTCCTCATCTGTGTAGACAATAAGCTATGCTAAAATCTCTAAACTCTCTGCCTCCCTCTCACTGCCTTACCCTTCCTAAAGGGGAAAACAAAATCAAATGGCTCTGGTGTTACTGTGACATGATCACTAATTTGCAATTACCATTTCCTGAAAAAAACATAAATAAACAGAGGACAAGTCCACATCACTTCAGCCAAAAATGTTTATGTTCTATTTAAGGGCCCAATTAGCTGAGCATTACGAAAGTATTCCCTAAAAAAATTTCACACTTCCCATTATACAGAGGATAGAAAATACAAAGATACATTTCTGTAAAGAATCAATCATACCTATTCAATGACTCTGATTTATTTAATTAGAAGGACTGATGCTTTAATGAATTTTTTTTTAGAAAGGTAGCAAGTTCAGAAGGTTGTTTCTCAAAAGCAAAATTACTACTGATTGTTGCTCCTAAGTAAATGCTCCTCATCCCTGAAGAGATTCTCCAGTGCAATAACATACTTCAAACTTTAGATGTTTACCTTAGAGAAATTAGCACTCACCTGACTATTTTCAACAATAGCTTTAAACAAGTCATGCCCAGATTGCCTATTTTTTCTGCTGGCTTTGAAGGGCATCCAAAACCCAATGGTAACATATACATTGAAGCTCTGTTGCTGGTGGACTTCTTTTTCCTTTTGAAATTTCCTGTAAAATTGAGGTAAACATACCATTGTCTAGTTTTGCTAAACTGTCACAATTAGGACATTTCAGAAACTTCACATCTTCCTTAAACTTTCATTAAATGCTTATCCTTTTTCAAAATTTCCCTTTGGAAAAAAAAATTAAAAAGGGGAGGGAAAAAAGTGTTGCTCTCATCAGAGAACTAAATTTACCTGCAGCTGCTTTGCTCAGGAACAAGCTGTCATCAGCCAGCAAGACCATCACTTCTCATTGCTTCCCTGGCATCAAGTCAAACTTCTCTAAGCCCAAAGGGCCAAACCTCAATATAATGCACAGCAAAGGCAGGAAATGGCAATGGGAAACGAGTGGATGCTGGGGAGATGTGGAAGGCAAAAAACAGGTTTACACACAGGCAAGGAGAAGGGAGCTAAGGCAGTAGGATAGCAAGAGCAGTGAAAGGCACAAGAATGCAGGGCATCAAAAAAACCCTGAGTGGGAAATGAAATGACATACCAAAGATGTTATGAGTCCTGTTGTATTTGGTTTTGTAGTGATTATTATAACGTGTAGAATAACAATTATCATCCATGTGTTAACTGGAGCGGGTAAAAAAAAGGACTTCTCCTAATCAGTTAAAGAACTCTGATGAAATGTGATGAATAAATAGCAAGACATCATGTAATTATTTTATTTAAGGAGGTATATACTGCACTGCTAATCCTGTAATCCATAAGGAAATAGGAAAACGTTATTTTAGGTTAAAAGGAAATAAAAGAATGTGTTTTTAAAAATACTTCCATGTTTTGGGATGCTTCAGGAATTATCACTCAGTATGTTTTCAAAAATAATTAAGTGATTAAATGAGGAGACCACTAAAAATATAATGAGAGTAAGAGTAAACTGGTGGTCATTGTTCCAAAGACAGGAGAAGGATACACATGAACAGAGCCAGAGATCAATGACCAAGAGAAATTGACCAAAACACTAAGACAATTCTAAAACTCTAAATTCACATAGGGAGGTGGGAAATGAAGCTTTGGGAAGAAGAAATAAAGGCTTGTTTTAAGAGTAAAATCTGAAGTCATCATTCAAATAAAATTAACATTGAAGAGGAAATTCAGAGAAAGTCAATACATGACCTGACTAAATATTGCAGGCCTCAGACTACTTCAAAACCTAAAAATTTAGGGCAACAGATGTTCCAGAATAATATAGGTCAGGAATAGCAGTTCAGCATGTTAAAATAAATCACTGCTTTCACATTTGAGTGTTGTTTACAGACAGATGAATTGGAAATGGAATAACCCTCCTAAATAGAACAATGCAATGGGGCTACTTCTAAAATAACACCTGTATATTAACTGTTTACTAACTGGCATATTTTCTACATTATGCATTTTAACTACAGTGAATGCTGTAGAGGTGGTAACATTTAAATGCATAGCTATATTCCTATTGGTTCAAGTTGAGAATTTAAGGAACACCTCATGCTAACTCTTAGGAGTAATAACTAACATGGTGCCTGACTTTCAGGAAATTTTCTTCCAAGGAGAAAAAAACCCAACTTATGTTTGTAGTACTATATGTGCCTAATGTATAATATGTACATGCCATATGTAAGGTGTTAAACATGCAGTTTAAACATTCCGTTCTCATTTCAGTCATAGATAGAAATTATTTTAAAAATCATTAACAGTTCAGATTTTGGAGTACATTTTTGTCTTGAAAAACAAAGTTGTTTTTTTTAATGCAATTTGTTTTTAATAGCTTTTCCTAAAAGAGCAGTTTTGAATGTAATGGAGCAAAAAATATTTTTTCTCCTTGCTTATGTGCAGTGTCACACTATGCTGCTTTAAAGAATGGAGGAGAATTTAAACCTCAGGGAAAGCCCATCTAACCTCCCTTTTCAAGGACTATCATTAAAGTGAAAAGACTAATTACTTTGAAGCTTCAGGAAACTTATTTTCATGAATCTTTAAAGCAACAAGTTAAGCAAAGTTAAGGTGGAAGAAAAGACAGAGAATGGAGGTGATAATTAACCATAGATTATCTAAGATTAGCAAGTTGCAAATTGTGTTAAATATTTCAATCAAAGAAATTAAACAAATGTAACAGCAGAATATCCTCTCTGGTTTAAGCAATTCATCAGCACCTTTCAAAACAGCAGTTTGGGTTATGACTGAAAAGTAAGACCACAGATTTTAAAATTAACTTCAGAAATTGTACTTTAATGATTGTAGCCTGGTAAGGAAGGATGGTATCCACTTGCCTCAAAAGGGCAGAATGGTGAGAAGGACTTTAAACTGAAGGATTTGGAGGTTGGAGCTGAACTACTAGAGAACACCTCTGTAAGAAAGGACCTGGGAGTCCTGGTGGATGACAAGCTGACCATGAGTCCACAGTGCCCTTGTGGCCATGAGGGCCCATGGTACCCTGGGGTGCATCAGAAGAGTGTAGCCAGCAGGTCAAGGGAGGTGATCTTCACCCTCTGCTCAACCCTAATCTGGAATATTGGAATATTGTGATCAAGAATTATGGTCTTCACAGTTCAAGGAGCTGCTAGAAAGGGTACAGCAGAGGCCACAAAGATGATGAGGAGCCTGGAGCATCTCTCCTGTCAGGAAAGACTGAAGGAGCTGGGTGTGTTTAGTCTGGAGAAGACTGAGACGGGATCTCATCAGAGCATTTCATTATTTCAACGGCTGCTGCCAAGAGGGTGGCGATGGACTCTTTTCAGTGGTATGCAGCAACAGGACAAGAAGCAATGGCCATTAACTAAAACACAGGAAGTCCCATCTCAACCTAAGGAAGACCTTTACACTGAGGGTGGCAGAGCACTGAACAGACTACCCAGGGAGGTTTTAGAGTCTCTCTCTCTGGAGACAAATCAAGCCATCTGGATGAGTTTCTGTTTAACCTGCTCTAGGTTAAACAGAGCAGGTTTAACCCTACCAAGGCAGGGTTAGACTAGATGATCTCCAGAGGTCCCTTCCAACCCTACCTATTCCGTGATTCTGTGAAATAGCCTATCAACAAAAAGGAAAACAATTTTTCTTCATTTTCTTTATAATTGCTTTTCCTTTTTTCTACTACTTGACACAAGAAGTGACCATGTCTATAGTGTAATTTGTTAAGTGTAATTTGGAAATCTACAAACTTGCACTAATTTTGTTGGCGAATTCACTCACACCCCCACTAAAAAACATTACACTACATTCACATTATGATCTGCAGCTCCATGCATCTAAGTTTTATGCTTTTGGAGAATTAAAGCAAATGCATTATTTTATGCTGAGCTGAAGTTTTACTACATAGGACTTGCATTTAACGTATCTAATAACCCCAAAATTCAATATTCTTTTTCTTAAAAAGCATTTATTGAAAAAAAACTTTAGAAACAACATGCTTAAAACCTTAATGTAATTCATTTATTTGACAGGTATTCATTTAGGACAGGCCTTTAACTAAAGGATTCCTCATCTAATCACACAAAATAAAATGCAATCTTTCTCCTTTTTAAGTTACGTACAAAATCTTATTTGCAATACTATTCCACATCTGGAAAAAGCACAGCTTGGACAAGAGTTCAGAATTTTGCTAAGCCAGACTTGAATATTTTGGGTTTCATACAGAAAAATCACAGGTAGCAAGATACCCCAACTTCTCTAACAACAGTTTGATCCCATAAGGCCATTCCTCGCTGACTTCAGTATAGAAAAGCTCTGAGGACTAAGGAATAAGTGGCCAAAATTATTCCACACCTGTAGAGCTACAGGAATCCTGACTTAAGGAATTGCAGAATATGTATTTATTCATCTCCTTTTCCTTCCCCCTTTCCAAACGAGAGAGTTCAATATTACCTGGCACATCACAGCTAGCTGGAATTTGATGCTATTCCAGAATAGCATCAAATTTGCCAGCACTGATCAATCAGGACCTTGTCATTAGATGGATGCATTGAGGTCCAGAACATTTTGAAGTGTAGGCTTCAGTTCATATGGAGCTGGCAAAGGTTTCACTTCTCCCCTATTGTTCACCAATCCATAGAGAATCGTTACAGATGCTGAAAGTTATATTGCAGCAAAACCAAAGTTTTAAAAGAGCAAAACCAGAATGTGAATGAATGAAGCTGCAAACCAGAGTGAAGACAGCCTTTAGCAAGATTCTCTAAAAAGGAAAAACAGGCTTAGTATTTTGCAATGACATAAAAAACCCTCCACAAGTTTGAGACTTTTCTTCCAAAAGTCTTCACAAATCTGCATAGAAGTCTGCTTTGCACAAGCAAGCTGAATAACAGAATACTGACTGTAGCACTTCTTCACTCCTCACCTGCCAGTTTGCTATCAGTGTAATTTCTTCTGAAACAGCTCTGCCTGCAAAATACCATTCAAATGACTGCAAGGGTATTCGGTCTTTCAGAGAAGCCGCCACATACTGTAATATGAATCTAGTCTGTCCTCTACAAAACCATTTTATCAGCACGCTCGCTTATTAAGGTAAGGGGGAAATTGATGCCATTCAGAAACTTAGTAAGAATATTTGTTGGACTGTGCTTTTTAAGGTCTCCTTACAGTGTCTTCATGAGGGCACTCAAATTGCATATTGGCTGCTTACAGATTTAACTCTTGAAGCCACTAGTGGAGTTTTGCAGCACCCTGAAAAAATGGCTCAATTCTTTCCTCCCTCATGTGAAGCAGAGTGTTAATTTGGTTCCTATACTGCTCTTGTGACTAAGGGCCTGGGACAGATCAAGACAGTAAAGGCAGGTGCTGTGCAAGCATGAGAAAGCTTGGCCAGTATGGCTCAGTCCCTATCTACACCCATCCATTGGTTCCAGCCCTGAGTCTCTACAGAAGACAGGTTGTAAATGCTCTCATAGTGTGTGATATTTCTCTGATGCAGACAAACGTCCCCAGAGCAAAGAGGATGAATCCCATAAACTCTGCTTCACTTATGAGTGATGCCAGAATGCACATGTAAGAATAAATAAAAAATAATTTAAAAAGCAGCTGCTCAATGTTAAAAACTATAATAACAAGAATTTTTCTTTCCTTTCTCTTCTGCACCACTCCAGGAACCAGAGAGAAGTACAATTGGAGAGAGCTGAAAGGACTTCCCTTTTCTGACACTTTTTAAACTACATAAACAGCTCTAGCTAGCAAACCTACATGAACCTAAAGCACACATAAACAAAAGTAAAAAAAAAAAAAAAAAAAAAAAAAAAAAAAAAAAAAAAAATCTACATTTCAAAGAGAAGACAAGCTATTATTACAAAACACCAATAATATAATAAAACCCCTGTACTTCAGAGACAAGATCAGAGTCCAGTCTCAGAGTCATATATGATTATGGATATTAAAAAACTGTTTCTCAGAGTGTCATTAGGGGATCAAGCAGGCACTCCATCACATGTCAGTATTTCATATTTATTCCCCTAATAAGAGATTTGTGTTCAACAGAAAATTCTGCATCTCACCATTTTCACTGAAAGCTAGGGGAGATACACATTATTCCCTTCCTTTTCATTCCTGATCCCACAAGGCTTTCTACTTTAAGCTACTGAGCAGTTCCAACATAAGCACTGTCTTTCAGTGCTTCAGTTGCTCAACAACATCAGTTGGGTTTAAAGAGAAAATAAATATATAAGGTAAAACTCTTTTTGAGACTCTGGAGAATAAGAAATTTTGTTTCATTTGGAGGAGGAATCATCAAAAATACAAGAATTTTACTTTAAATCTCAGATGCCAGGGAGACTGTTACTCATCATCCTCATGACCAGATGAAAGATTTCCCTTCCTTCCTGCTCTACTTCTTGTGTCTCCCTAGGTACGTCAGTTTGGGCTCCCAGTTAAACAAAATAAACAGAAACAATGTCATCCTTCTCCACCATCATGAATCTTCGAGGTTGTTATCCTAATGCCATCTGATCTGGTCTGGGTAAGAACAGCTTCCAAAAGTAAAAGCCACTGGGAATGACACTCATCCATGCTCAAACGCCAGCATTTCCTCAAACAACTCAAACAGGGTTGGTGCTGGCTATTGCAATGGCAGATCAGTGGGAAATGTTGACACTAGTGGACATTTTAGTGAGTATATTAAAAGAGAAGATAGTTTCTTAGCTTTCATGGAGATCCATGCCTCAAAACTGGAAACAGGGATCCAGAGCTTAAATACTCAAAACTGCAGGGACATTCCATAGGCTCTTCTCCTACTCCTGACAAGCTCTTTCCTTCCCAGTCTCTCTTAGTAGGCTCACATGCACAACCATTACTTGTAGTCCACTTACATGGGTAGTTCCAGGAAGAACACTCTCCTATTTCACTCAAACTCTATCTTAGTGCACAGACAGAACTGGTCATTTCCAGCTTTTCCTCCTCTACATGCAGGCATAGCTTCAGTAAACTTAAGCAAATATTGTTCTCCTCCTTGTTCTCATAAGCAAGTGGCACACAATACTAATGGCAGTGCAATATGTAGCTACATGCTGCTTTTTATGCTTAGAACCACCGTTTCTATGAATCCAATGAAGTGGAAAAAGCAGGAAGCATTCCAACATTAAAATAGTACCTACATAGTTTTGTAGCATGCTAGCATAAATTATCCTTAGCTCACACTCCCCAAAATGCCTTTTTTGACAGAAAAAAGACTAGAACATTGGTTGCTCATGACATCAAGCAACTATGATGTAGTAACTATCAAAACAGAATGATAAATGTCTTCAGGAGTACATCACAGGGCAGACACATAATAAAAGTACAGCTGCTTTATTCCTGGAATATGGATTTCTTGATAAACTTTGGAGTTTGGATCATATTTTCCAAGAAAATTATTACATTACTTATCACCTGAGCTACGGAAAGTAAGCAAGCAGGCAAAAGACAGCAAGGAACATGTCCTGTGATACTATGAAAGCTGGCAATATGGTAGGTAACTTAACACAGCTAAGAGACTATTGACCACACAGAACAAATATGCATGTGAAGTCCAGCCAAAACACTGTCAAAATTGCAAGTGCTGAAGTGCGAGACCTGGAAGAAAAAGCAAGAACAAGCTATCAGTTGATTAAAAGTTAAAGTCATCGCTGTATAAGTTACTCTGGAGAGAACAGAGAGGCTCAGCTCTTGAGAGCAGCTTGAAAAGCACTCCTATGCTAAAGGAAATAACAATTAGACTTTGGAAACAATCAATAACTCTATTGCTATCTGCAACTAGCAGATAGCAAGATGTCATGTCAACCAAGGAAAAAAAAAAAGTACTTATTTGTATTAACATTTTTCTCTTAGTAAACTTAAATTTTCCCTAGAGGTCTACATAGGAAAAATAGCACACAACATTCAGTCATTGAAGAGCACTCAAACTTATGAGAGGCAAACAACCTGGAGGTGAATCACATTTTGAGTGCTTTTCTTGAAAACGTTTCCTCTAATTTTAACTAAGTAGTTAGTTCTCACCTTTCTTCTGTTCAGCAAGCACAAGGAACAAGAATGTGCCTACAGCAACAGCAGTGCTGAACAAGTAAGCAACATTACTAACTTTGAAGCTGCAGAGCTGTCTGGATCTGTTCTTGATGTCTACACAGTAACAGCACTGGCACAAGGTGCCAGGATTCATCCTCTGGGGTAATTGGTTAGAATCAGGCTCTGGTTAAAGTTGAAGTGAATCTGTTGGCTGTTGCTCAGACTATAAAACAATACATTCCACACCACAAAGCACCAAACATTTCTGCAAAAGCCAGCAGCATAACAGACCCACCAGTATAAATAACATGGACAACAAATGTTAAGCCACAGGCAGTCTATTGGACATCAAGGTTATCTGCTGTTTCGGAAAGAGAAGGTACAGAAAAAGTGTATCAATAATGTAAGAAATGTGGGACATAGATGATCACGATGATCATAACATTACCCTGAATGTTTTCTACTTTGTATTATGAATTATCCTTACTCTTCAAGTACCCCTAGTAAATCAGACAGCTCTGCTGCTGGCACATGCACACAAACCTTACATGCAAGATTTCAGAGCACAACACACTGTGAACACATCTTGCAACACACTGGAGCCCTTTCAATAGTTTCTGAAATATTATACTGTTCATCTGCAGCTAAAAGGAACGAGGCATTCCTGAATTTAATATTTCTTTTTGTAGATGTCCGTACAATAAATATATACATCAGATCCATCGCACATGGGGAAAAGAACCAGCAAACTCACTTTAAATGAAAAAAGGATTTTTGCATATTTTACCAGAAATACAATTTTACATGGTTTGAGAAATTAAACATTTCACTGCTTCCTAGAACTCAAGTTAAGCTACAGCTAGACTTTCAGAGGGTAATTTTATTAACTGGTCAATTAACATGATATTGTAAAGTTCCTTTCTATGTTTGAAGTATTTTGTATATATTAACAAAGCAATTTATATACTGATAACTATAGAAAGCAACTATTAGACAATGCAATGTCCATCTCAGTCCTAAATTGCCATTCATTAGGCATGATTATACATTCACACTAATCTGACAAGATTACTGCTGGGGATCTCAGATCATCATACTGCAGGAGGTATTTCCAGAGCTTCAGTAAGGTCTTTCCTCTCCACAGTGCAATTACAAGTGTATTAATTCCACTCTGCTACTTAAGAGGAGAAGATATACAATTCAGACTTCCAGGACTAAGAGTTGTGATGGACAACTCAATGAATGGTGAGGGATTTTCCTCAGAGACAACACAACTCTGCTCTATCTCCACCTTACCTGCAAGCAAATCCTCCCCTCAACTTCTTTAAATGGCATGTGATTTCACTTGTGGTTGGTACAGCTTTCTCAATATATATTCCTTTCTTAAAGTGGTCCATAAACAGAATTTAATAAATATTTAACAAATTTGACCTTGTGACTGCTCACACCCTGCCCCCCTTTCCCTGAGCTTGTATTTTGCATACTATGGCCCAGAGACAGACTGAACAGAGTCCAGTGTTTCATTCATATTTTTCTTCTGGACAACAAAGAATCCAGTTTTGAAATCACAGCACTTCCTTAAATTCATAAGGCCTGATTTTGATTAAGCAAAATCAACCTCACTGTGTGAGAGGTCTCTAGGGAGGAAGTAAATAGTTCCAATTTTTTGTCCTAAATTCAATTCAAACTAGGTGAATGTGATCACAAAGAAGTCTGAAAGAAAGACTGCAACTCTAAGAAGAAAAATTAATTGGCAAGTTTCTTACACATGCAAGCAGACTAGGTCTATAATAAAGCTGTAAGATGAGAAATGTTTGCATGGCTGATTACAGATCATATCCAGAATTCCCAAGACATCATGAAAAACAGATTGCATGAATGTAAGGTAAGGTATAAGGAAGTTTAGGTCTGTTTGGGGTTTCTTTGCAGGGGGAGAAGAGGTAAGGTTTTTTTTTTTTTTCACTATTTTGCAAATAGGCAAGTAAAATTTTTATTCTATTCCCCTGACAACATTAATGTATTTGCAGCTGCTTGTATTTAATTACATGATCCTCAAAGGGGAAAAAACCTGTCTATTAACAGTATGTTCAGCATTATATATTTTGATTTGCAGCTCTTCAGCACACAAGAAGAAGTTTTGATTCTTATTGTTTCTGCAAGCCAGTTCCTCTGAATTCAGACTGGGAACATGAAGATGCTAATTACTTTCATGTTGATTCCTCCTTATTAATTTAGTTATAGCAAGGAGTGTCACTTGCACTCAAAGTTTCAGATACTCTGTATATAGATCAAAAGACATCACTGTAACATGCAATATGCTTTGAAATTTAAATCTAACATAAATTGGATTTATTTCTCTAAATGAGAGAAGCTGTGACAACTTGCAGGGAATTCTAAATCATCAACATAAGGCTTCAAAATTTTTATTTCCTCTACCATCAAAATCATTGCCATAACTCTCACCCTTATCTCCTTTTCAAGTTTTGACATTTCTTTTAATCTTGTGATCTCTAACAAGGTTGATCTGAGGAATTTATGGATCAGTGAAGTAACCTGGTGAATACATCCAGGTCACAATTCCCAATGGCATCTTTGTTTTCTTTTTTTTAACTAACAAAACAAAACAAAGAAAAAGATACCTCTCAGTCTAGAAACACTGAGAGGACACTGAAACTCCCTCTCTCTGCTTTGCTTAAGCCACGAGGAGGTAACAACGTGTGTATATGAGAGTCTTTCAGGCAGCAAGGCTCAGCCTGGCCTGGCAAACACCCACCTCTCACAAAGCCTGTTCAGCGCTCGCCCTTCTCTGCAAAGCGCACATGATGAAGACTTAAATCCTTGGGGCTTGAACCCAAGCTCTGATGAGATCCTCCAAAACAATATGATACTGCTCTTCATTGCATCCTACTATACTGACAAAATTGTTCAGATTTATAATGAATTGCAGTTGAGAAGCATTGCAGGTCATTACTGCAACAAGCCTAAACCTGGAGTAAGTGACCTTCACTGGTGCAATCTTTCCCTGGAATTAACTTGCTCCCACTGTTTACAATACTTGAACATCAGCTCTGAACCCAGCAAGACTGTTTCTCCTGAAGCAAGTTTAAGTTTAAGCCATTTTATCTGATATTTATCTGATATCTTACTCATTAAGTGAATAGGCATTTAACCTGTGTTTTGGACTTACGTGAGACTTTCTGTTGTAATAAAGTACAAAATTGATTAGTATTTCAGAAAAAACAAAGAAATGAAAACTTTCTTTGCTGAGATTACAGAACAGAAAAGTTAAAATACTTGAAGAAACTGTACCATTCTCAGAGGGAAAACTTTCTGCAGTCTTAAAAGACTGCACACTCACTACAAATATTATCTGTCCCCATCGCACCTTTTTCTATTACAGTTCATAATATATTCTTTTAAAACCTGCTGTACACAAGCACATCATTATAACATGTAAATTCTTTAGTTGCCAACTTCATTAATGTGGGTGAGCTGTATTAAATAATGCTGCTTTCCTCATTTGCTAAATGAAGAATATTGAAATAATCCATGGAGAGAGAAAGAAGCAGGACTCGGAAACTACACAGCTTAAGTCTCCTTTTGAATACATACATTTAGCATTAATAAGTGAGGAGGTAAGGCAGATATGTATATCTGGACATAGCAATGAAATTAAAATTGGTCCAAATACAACATAGGTTTTAATTGTCAACAGTCTCACAAAAGCACACAAGGGAACAGTGAATGCATCCGGCACTCATGCATGTGTCCACACATTTTAATGATTCTGTTCTAATTTGTTGTAATAAAGTACAAAATTGATTAGTATTTCAGAAAAAACAAAGAAATGAAAACTTTCTTTGCTGAGATTACAGAACAGAAAAGTTAAAATACTTGAAGAAACTGTACCATTCTCAGAGGGAAAACTTTCTGCAGTCTTAAAAGACTGCACACTCACTACAAATATTATCTGTCCCCATCGCACCTTTTTCTATTACAGTTCATAATATATTCTTTTAAAACCTGCTGTACACAAGCACATCATTATAACATGTAAATTCTTTAGTTGCCAACTTCATTAATGTGGGTGAGCTGTATTAAATAATGCTGCTTTCCTCATTTGCTAAATAAAGAATATTGAAATAATCCACGGAGAGAGAAAGAAGCAGGACTCGGAAACTACACAGCTTAAGTCTCCTTTTGAATACATACATTTAGCATTAATAAGTGAGGAGGTAAGGCAGATATGTATATCTGGACATAGCAATGAAATTAAAATTGGTCCAAATACAACATAGGTTTTAATTGTCAACAGTCTCACAAAAGCACACAAGGGAACAGTGAATGCATCCGGCACTCATGCATGTGTCCACACATTTTAATGATTCTGTTCTAATTTGCATACACATAGTCTGGAAGGGATAAAAAGGAGCATAAAAGCTTTTTAAGGTTTGGAAAAATTGTACTTGAACCACACGTCTAAGAACTCAGAGAATGCCTGCTCCAGTGGAATCTGCAGGAAGAATGAATTTTTTCCTAGCCTCTTGCTCCAGGATCCTAACATCCTCTTGGAGAGCCTGTTCACACAATGCACACCAGAAGCTGACAAGTTTAAGGCTCAAAAGTTCAAAATATGCTTCTTGGCTATTTGCATAATAAATGTTCATATTGTTTTGACGGAACTATTTTTTCCACATCCTAAATATAAAGCTAAAGCTGCTACGTGATTTAATGTAGACAGCTGATGGGAACAAGACTTGTATATTCAACATCAATTTTCAAGTTTAAATATATATTGAAATATATACAGAAGATCATATTTTCTTATTTTTCATTTGACATATCTTGCTTTCATTCTCAGATATGGCTAATACCAAGGGAGAGAGGTTTTGTAGGGGGGTTACAAGCATGGTTGAAAATCTTTCTTTAAAACAACAAGGAACAGTTTAATTTGTGGACTCTTGGCATTTGGAAGCCAACAATTGTAGAAAGCTCATTTCATTTGAAACCCTACAGGCAAATGTTCTTGCAGCCTCCAAAAGCTACATCAAATCATACAAACTGTTAGCAAGATGTTGTACTCAAAGAAAAATTGCTTATACTTAAAAAAGCTCAACACATGTAATTCAACTCTTGTGTCAAAGTGAAACAATCCAATACTCCACCCAATATTTTCAGAAATAATTAATATACACAAAATTTTCAAGTAATTACTTAGCAAAGATATTTGTGCAAATCCTGCAAAATGGAGAGGAACTGTAGCAAGCTCAGTCCTCTGCTTACTTGTGAACATTAGAATATATTGCATGATAGCAAACCAGAAACTTTCAAGATGTTAAATACTGTAATAATAAATTATTTGCTTCTGTTTTTTTTCTGCAAAACTAGTGCACCTATATCACTGCAGGAACTTGTTTTAAAACGTCACAGCAAAGCCTACTAGCTTCATCTGGAAGAAAAGTAGCATTCAGTCCATCACGAGACACATCACATTTACCTACATTTTAGAAGATTATTAAACAAATTCTGTGACCTCTATAAATCAGAGATCAGGCATGTCATTTTTTAAACTTTGAGATTAGCTATTGATCTGCTTACTTGAATATATGAAAATGAAAAGCTGAACTGAACTAGGAAGCAATTCTTGTGAAGTTTTTACAACATTAGTTAGTTATTCAGGTACTAAATTACCTCAATATGTAACCAAATCACCATCATATTGCTGAAAACATAATTGACATTTTATGGGAATGAGAATGGCAATTCTTTTAAATACTGTATGTCCCCTCTGGGGACATAACAACAATATCCTTTAGTATTCTGAGTTAAATAAAAAAAGGTATATTCCCAAGTTTCAGAAAACAAAGCCAATCAGAGGGCAGCATCTGTAGAACAGGAACAGATTGTCAGGGTAGTAATGACAGCCTTGCTGCTTTAACAGACTGCTGCTTTGTACTTATCTTATAAACTACAAGAGGTTTTAACTGGGAAGTGTCTAAATAAAATGCACCTCTTACCTAACTAAACAGCAAATGATATTTTACCAACAAGTCCAGCTGATTAGTAAAACTGCATGTATTGCTTCCCAAATGCTAGAAATCATATTTAAAAACAGTGACTGCTTCTAGCTACAAATTTAGTACTTGTGAGATGACAGCTATGGGTACCTGGTTACACATACTAGCTACAATACTCTCACATGCGCTTTCAGTTCTAGAAATGTTTAAACTAATGGATTTTAGCATCCATTAAATGAAATTTGGGGAGTCCAAGTATTATACTGTTTTAATGAACTTTAAGTTACTCTCTCAACCTTTCCTTTTCCTTTTAAGAACTATTTTCACATGTCAGTTTTTTTTAAAACCTCCAGCCCAAGGGAATACCACTGACTAGCATGTTCACAGGCTACTGCTTTTCGCTGTCAGCTTTTGTTCTTATGCTTATTTTACTGCTCATCTACAGAATATCATGAACCAGTAGCATTAGCTTGCTTCAAATATCGGATGGCAGCAATAAATACCTCTAATATATGCCTTCTGCACCCATTCCACTCAGAGTCATTTACAAATCTTGATGTAACAAGACCTTGACCATACTGTCACAGCCTGATAGTCACAATGGCATTACATTTTACACAGAAGTTGGAAGTCAGAAAGAATAGGTATTCCCATGCAAACATGAAGATTATTCAGTCTTGGATCTGGATAACTAATAGTGTATACTGTGAGTATTTAATAAAGGGGAAACAAAAAGAAAGAAGGTAAATATTCTGGGTTTATACAGCGACAGGAAAAGCCTGATGGCCTTCAAGAATTCTAACTATTTCAACTGGTTTTGTCCATTTCATTTTATCAAATTATGTATGCCAGTAAGCCTCCCCACTCTAATGTGAAAAACAACAAAAAAAGGCCTCTAATCACTCCTCCTTCTGTCCATGCTGAGATCTGCAAAATTATAGTATACCAGGAAAAGTCTGAGCTAGGAATAGTAAGGTACAACACTTGTATCATTCAGGAATAGCTAGATATTCTACTATAAGGCAGACTATGGTGCTATGAAGACAAACTTTTTACTTCTCTTGTCACCTGTCAATGCTTCAATTTCACCATTTGCTTTGTCTGACAGCTGACCATGAGGTACAATTCTGTCTGCAAATTCTTTTTTTTTAATCTCAAAATATGTAGCTACTCTGTCAGTTACCCAAGCACCTTTTTTCAGACTCTTGTGCACAATGCAGCATGTACCACGTACAGAAGTAAATTATGATAATAAAGAAATTGGTACCAATTTAAGAACAGAACAATATTGTATATCCAAACCTTACAGCACCTCTGAGCTAGATATCACATTCAAAAATATTTAAATGGGTAAAGTCACATTTATTTTTACTTCTTCTATACAGGCCAAGCTTCTCCACCGATCACCATGAAGACTATAGAACATAGTAGGAGAAATTCAGAGCATTTCCTCTAAAAGGCATCTCTTCCATACAGAGCCCTTTATACCTCTCCTAAGTCATACAGGAAAGAAAAGTTCAGCTTATCTGTCCTGAACTTATTAGTGGGTTTAGTAATGGAAACAGAGGAGGATTTTCAGGCATGCACTGCAGTATGAGGGGCAAACCAGAATTTCTACCCAAGACATTAAAGAAGGTGACAACATTTAATATTTCACTATTTCTCTTATTAACAAGCCAGGAAGATTAATTAATTTAGACTAATGAGGAGGGGGGTGATTTCACCTTCTTCCAAAGCATGAGCAATCTATCACAACTATAGAGAGGATGCTTTATTGTTTCTACTTACATTAAACTGATGTTCTCTGCTCATGTCCTTAATATCTTATCAAATCTCCACAGCTGAGTCATGACAAAACTCTTCCTCGAGTCAGATTGGCAGAGTGCCATTGAGATTTATAGGTACATATTTCTCCACATCCTTATGTAACATGGTATATATGCTTACTAAGCAAAAACCCCTGATGAAACAGACCATTGCAGATATATTTTCCCCATCTCAGACTCATTTTTTTGAGGCTAATGGCTCCTTCCCAACTCCTAAAAGCCATAAGAGATGTACTCAATAGCTAAGAACATATGGTTTGTGGTTACATACTGGCATATGAAGCAGATGAATCCCTCTAGACCAGCCATGTACCACACGCTTTCATAGTAGACATGATTCTAGCCAAATTTTTCCAACAAAAAAACACAGCCACAAATTGTGGAGGTCATTTCAGTTCAACGGCTAAGTGAACAGCTCAGCTTTTAAGACTCAGTTGGCTCTGGACTCTTTAGGTTTTACTGAGCTCTGCTTTTTCAACTTTTGGAGAGCTCATTGTCCAGTTTGTATTGAATCAGATTCATGCCACATTAGACCCTCACAGCATAAACTAGCTTTGGGCCAGAAGTCACTGTCAAAAAAGTAAAATCCGTAACTTAAGCATGGAAGTTGCTGTAGCCAGAGGACACACATTGACCCATCTAACCAAGTTAAGAAAAAAAGAAAAACTGACAGCAGCTATTTACTTATTGTCACGAGGGGGAAAAACTAAATCACAGGATGAATTTGAGCACATTTTCTTAATTACAAATTTAAAATGAGAAGTTATTTTAGAACTTCATTTTTTAGAGTGCTACTCAGAAACCTCACATTATTTTCATTATAGTTGTCCCATGTTCCTGGTGTCCAAAGACTGAGAAATAAATTATGTGCTAGACTGTTTAGAGCAGCAAAATGCTCAAAAAGTCTTCGCTACACTGCTGATATTAAAAATTGTGCTTAACATTTGAATGGCCTCTTACCCAGCTGTCAGCAAAATGCACAGTAAGAGTTAACCTATTCCATCACTATGACTTAGAACAGCCTTTTGATTATATTTGTATCACTTTGCACATCTCCCAAATGAAGTCAACTACAGAGAATTAAGAGTTTTACTAAGATGAAGTTTGTTAGAAGCATGAAATGTTTCCTATGCTTGTTTCAATTTCAGTCATTAAAGAACATTTCTGTACCCTGATAATAATATCATGTTTAAGAGCAATGAATCATGACCCCCAGGTTTTACACTGTCATTCTCTAAGAGCTACCCTCCAGAGGGCCACAGCTCCAAAGGCAAAAACATCTACACCACACTTTAAAGCAAAGCTCCTAAATTAGCTCTGAGCAGGCATTCTCCACAATGACAAACATCAACCACACCAGCTGAAGATCAGTGAAGGGTCAGCTGTAGTAAGATAAATGATCATGCAAGAAGGTAACCAGGAATTTCTGCCTAGCCTTGAATTGACCACATACTTAAATATAATCTCTGAATACTACAAATATCTACAGCTTACATCCCACTTCTTCAGTTTTATGAAAATAGATATTTGTAATTTGAAATACCCTGACTACTCTAAAACTGCTTGATTGATTCAGTCTCATCCACATCAAACATCTCCATACCACCCAGATTAGCAGCACAATACCAATCTTTTATGGTCCCTGCAGTCACAGAATCCATGTCAGGGTTACAAGGGTATGCAGAATAGAAACCTGAAACCAGTAAGTCCCAAGAACAAAACCCAGTAAGCACTATGACTGCTTCAGGCAGGGCTGTTCTACAATGAATGACTAAGGAACAGAAAAGCTCGCTGACAGCCAAACTTCCTCTAAACACACCGGCTGGAGTCATCTGCTGCAAAGAGCTGTATTTGCTGTTTCTTTTTGTTTCCCATCTGTTTAAACAGTAGAATCTTGGAAAGGATATGATCAAATTGTGATTCCATGCTCATTTGAAAGAGGAAAGGCCTTCAGTGCTAGAGAATGAACTGAAAAAAGGGAGTACATTGAAAAGCTCATTCACTCTATTTTTTTTCCTGTAAAATGACTACATACCAAAAGTTTTGTTCTGTTTGTATCATGTGAAATGTTGCAGAGGTACAAACTTGATGAACTAGGAGGCACCAAAGACATTTTTCATGACATTGGATGATCTCACAAATACTATTTCTCACAAGAAACACATTTTTAAGTCTGTGCTTTTTCTTTTCTGCTTACAGAAATTTTTTTAGAGATCGATTACTATTAGCTGCCTTAAATTCCTTTCTTGCTATATGTATTTTAATGAAGTATTTTTCGTTCCATTCTGTACTAAACTTCAGACACACTGAGCAGCTGTAGGCTCCTTGACAAGCCAAAAGAGATGAAGAACTGGCTTTAAACAACTAGCAGCGATTTGCAACCACTTCAACCATTTGCACCATTTCAATTAGTATCAGTGGAAATACACTTTAAATGTAGACAGTCTTAACTGTTTTTTCATGTCTTCTTCCCAGTGATCCAGCTTGGAGATCGAGAACACCATTTATATTCACAACCAACGTGATTAGTTTCTACTTCAACAAGTACACTGGATTCCAAAGGAACTTCATAACATCGTTTGAGATTAGTTCTATGAAAGGCTAAATTTTAAACAATTCTCACATCTTTACAATGTCAATGCCTGAAGGAAACAAAAAAAATTTCATTAAAAATTCTGATCTCACACTCCAGATATCTGGATTGCAGTTTGGCTACTGAGAGCTTCCACTTCAGCAATGAATCAGAAGCATTTTCCTCCACAGTCAATAGTGACGAAAAGGTATTGCTCTGAAGTAACTGGAGCTCTGATGCCAAGTAAAAAAAAAATCCTAAGTATTTTATTTATTTAAAATCTATTGTTACTGCAGGTGCTTCCATTCAATGTCAGACACAGATAATACTTCAGTGCATGTATGTGAGTTTTGCTATTTAGGTTTAAACTAAGAATAGATTTTCAAGATATGAAATGCCAAAGTTAAAGATTTGTACTTGCTAAAGTGCCAGAGCAAAAATAGCAGTCTGTCCTCACTTCTCCCATGAGAAGTTTTGCAAAAACACTTTCAAACTGGATTCCTAAACTGTTATCCTGTCTACCTCTGAAAACATTAGTTACAAAAATTCTAGGTTGAACAACTGAATTTTCCTGTGTCAGTTTTCCCCCTCCTCTATATCCTGAAGGATACTTCTCTCATATAAAAGCTATTCTGATCTCTTCCGAATCTAAGGGTCCAGCTATAGGAAACTTCCTTTTCTGACTATTTTTCTTCCTAATAGATGCAAAAACTCATCTCTGATAAGACATTTAGTAATGGTGGGTAGGTAGAGAGGACCAGAATCCCTTTGGTACACTCTGAGATTAAAGGAAAGAAAATGCTGATTCAGACCCGACCAGCTGTCAAATAACTTTATGCACAGAAGTTTAACATCTGTAACATCATCTCACTATAATCACTACACATTCTCTTACATGAGAAAGAATATATCTGTTACTAATAATGGGAAATAATCACACACCCTTAATAAGTACTTTATTACATTGGTATTTCCTCTGTACTTCATCAAGTGAATGAGACAACTGAGCAGCTCTGTGAATATCACTCACAACATGGTATAGTTGAAATACGTGCTTTTGCACAGATTTCTTAAAAGCCATCAATTAAACGTGAAGATCACCATAGATTTGTGGCACTCAATAATATTGGCCAATGTGTGACTGATGCAAACTTTCAAAAGGAGAAGCATTTCACTGCAGGGCACTTCAGCACACTGCACCAATTCTTGGGCTATCACTCAATGCAGGTGTCACTTCTCCCTGTGCCAGGAGTTGGAGGAAAGAGCTGCAAAAAAAGGACAGAAGATGCAGTCTGGCATCAAAGCCAGCCTCTACCTTTACTGGATCTACACACAGTACCTCCAACCAACTCCAAACCTGAAGCACCTTGGAATTTCTACATAAAATGAAACTGGCTTGTCTCCCCTGTACACAGTATTTTAAATAATTAATTGCATCCCAAATGTTTCTGCACAATGCCTACACATTTCTGTTCTGCAAGACTACAGCATGGTTTTTAACCTTTCAAGAGAAAAGTAATTTTATTTAAAGATTCCTTCTCACACTGGTTATTTTTCTTCCTGATAGAAGTGAATATCAATTTTATTAACAAGGAGGAGAGGAGCACTATGCATGGTTAAAAACTAATGTCATCTTTTAACTTATTTTGCCAGTTTTGCACTATCTCCAAACCATAAAAACATTACTCCCATTTTACAGATGGTGCTGGAACAAAGCCAGATTTGCCATCCATTTCTGCTACAAGATACAATGAAACCTATTTACCTGCAGGGCTACACAACAGCAATACACATTGAAAAGTAATATATTACCACTATTTCAGTTTCAGATGGAAGAAAAAAATACTTCACCACCTTCACCCAAGAATTTTGAACACCACACTATCAAAAACAAGTGATTTAAAAGCAGGTCCTCAATAATGTAGAATGGGATACAAGCCATATCAACCCTCAATAACTTCTCACTAGTATTTCCAGTGTCAGCACATAGGAAAGGAGAACACATGAGATCTTACACAATTAACACAATTTCACGTATGTTCAAGGCTTCCCTAAGCATTTTAAGATAAACCAGCACGGCAGTCTGTTTCAGTTTTATCCTTCTTTGCAAAAGGAAGTCACAATATCCTTGGCTACAAACCTTCACTCCTGTGACTACGCAGATTTTCTACAACAGATCTTATCTAACCTTCTTTTGATGTAGCCAGAAGAAATATGTCATTAGATGATGCACAGCATTTCTTGTTTCTACTAATCCAAGGTTATGCAGTACACAGCTTAAGGGATCAAAGAGATTAAAAGGTCACATGTTAAAACAAAGGGAAAAAATGCTAAGTTTCTAAGACTGCTATCTATAGCCCTTCGTAATGATTATATGTTATTGCCTCCATCTTATTGTCCAGACTTAAAAACCAAAATTAAAAATAAAGATTTTTTTTTTAATTTCCTCTCCCCTTGCACAAAAAGCCATGAAGAATAGGGTAATCATGATGTGTATGTTAATATGCAAATTCAAAATAATGATAATGAAGGTACTGACAATCCTTGTCCTATCAACAGCTTAGGACAAAAAAGCTCAGCAGTACTTACTAGGTACTAAAATAGGACACCAACAAAGATGATCAATACAAATCATCTCAAAACCACTACTGTGCATCTGGTGCCATCATTTTAATCATTATGGGATAAAAATGCTTTTCAAATAAGCTAATATTTCCAGCAGATTGCATCTTTCTTGGTTGACCTTCAGCTACAACATCATCCCCACCTCCCTCACCACTGCAGGAAGTTTACAGCAGAGCTAGAGACAAATCTCACAGCACCAAAGCTGTGCCTGCCACCACTGCTGAGCCCTAAAGCCAGGAGGAAGACCAATGAATCTAACATTATTCATAACCTAGAGACACCTGCAAAGGCCAATAATACACACCTCCTTTCAGTATAGTGTCTTTCTTGCTACAGGATAGCATCTGCTTGATTTCACTTGCAAAAGACATAAATTGGAGCATCTGAAATACATAATTGTGGTTGTGATGATTCCCCTTTTGCTGTGAAGCTATCTAACAGAACAATACAATAACTAACACATTACATCAGTTATATGTTTTATAACCTGACTGCATTGTTTCTAAGTTTGTGGTCTGATCTGTCCCTGGAAATGCAGTTTTATTTTTCTGCACAAGAAAAAAATGATACCATGAATATATTTCAAAAGCAGATAAAACAAAACAGAACTCCAATCCTAATTATATTAAGAGAAAATAGAAAGGACAGTTTGTCTGAGACAAAAGAACACTGTGTACCATTTTGCTAAAGCAATGCTGGGTGAGATCACTGGTCTGTTTTCTCCTTAA
This sequence comes from Vidua macroura, assembly GCF_024509145.1. NCBI lineage: Eukaryota > Metazoa > Chordata > Aves > Passeriformes > Viduidae > Vidua > Vidua macroura. Next base: position 33,788,596 of record NC_071575.1, read on the forward strand.
CATGCTTCATCCACAGTTAAGCTTTACCTTTTAATAATAAGGAGCATCTACAACCAAGAGCATTGAACAAATCATTGAACATGACCAGAGGGCAAAATGTGCTGCGGAAGCAGACACACATGGCTGGCAGGCGTGACCACAGATCAATATATAGCCAAACCCTTCTTGCTAAACACTCTTCTCCCCAGACTGAGCCCTCAGGACACTCACAATATCACTAAGAAGAAGTTTGATGTCAGGCTTTCTGTCTGCAGTTTCTAGAGGGCTTGGTGGGGTTGCTTTGTTTGTTTCCTTGAGGTTTTGTTTTGCTGGGGTTTTTGTTTGGTTTTTTTCCCTCTGAATGAAGCAGGGTAGCAGAAGAGTGTATATATGGCAATAGCCTGACTATAAAAAAATGAGATGAGGTTTTATGATATTTCCCAGTGTTCTCAGCCCATGTTAAGATAAAAAGCAGGATTCTATCATTATTACATTTCTAGGTACACACCAGGGCTTTTAAAGACATCTCATAGTACATGAGCACAGGGAGTAGTGCTGTTTTGACCAGCACCTCCACATCCCTGACTATCCCTAAAACACACATGGTGCAAACTGAATAAGGAAGAAACAGAAATCAATGAATACTCATTTCTATGGAACTATTTCTCCACCATAGATCTCCTAATTTCACAGAAACTGCATGTAATGGGGAAAGGATATTTGAGCTATAATGTATAGTTAGAGCTACACATATAGTCACACAATGACAGTTATTCAGGCCCAGGAGAAGGAAGAACTTGGAAAATGAAAATGAAATAACACAACCCCTGGTTTAGGTTAAAAGAACACAACCCCTGGTTTAGGTCAGTCAGAGAGACCAACAGGATTGCCAGCTAAGACACAAAATAGAAAAAAAAAATGGGGAATGGAAAAGATACTAAAATAATTCATGAGCATTTTTTCCCAATCCTATCTCTTGCTCCACTCCATATACACTCAAGAAAGTCCTTAACATTCTACAGTCCTGCCAGGGAGTTGCTTTGAAAAGGTAAGATCTGAGACATGTGAAAACAATCCCAATCACAGACAGTTAATTTGAGCTTATGATCAGCCCTATTGGTTTTTTGAAGGGAATGTACTGATGAACAGTGCTGTCCAATGACATTTCTTTCCCTACATTTAGCTCACAGTCAACTGAAAAACAAAATTACTGTGTTGCTGAGGCACAACTTTACTCAGACAAATTTGCTCATAGCACCGATTTAAAACTTTCCCGCTGTCTCAGCAAATATTCAATTCAAAAGCAACGAGCTGCACAGAGGGAAAATGTAACAATAAAATCCAGTCAAACAGCCCAAGTTTAAAGGCTACACTATACTATCTGCTAGAAATTTTCAAAACAAAATTCCTGTCTTTTTTACCTCCCTTTTTGGAGGCCATTTCATCAACGCCATTGCACCAGACAGGGCTAATTTGGAAGAAAGATCAGTTTGATCCATTACCTTGATCAGTCTAGGCTGCTTAAGGGCTCCAAGAGCAAAGAAACCCGAGAAACCTCTTCCATTGCTTAGCTCCATACACTGTGGACACATATTTGCCTTTTAACTAATCAGAGTTTTCCTTCAACAACATGTGACTGCTGTCTGCCATTTCCACTAAATATGCCCAAGATCTATCTCCTCTAAATGCCCTCCTTTAGAGAGCTGAAGTCAGCAGTCAAATCCCCCTTAGTCCTCTCATCTTCAACTTGAGCTAATCCAATTTCCTCAGCCTCCCCCCTACACTTTCACCTTTTCCCCCAAACCACCTCAACATTCTTCTCCTGGACTTGTTCTTCTTCAGAAACTTTTCTGTTGCACTGGGAAGCCCCATACTGGATGCAATTCCCCAGATGCAAGCTCCCAGGCACTGGCTAAAGAGGAGCCACTGCTTATCTTTACCTTCTGGCTGCACTTTTCCTCATATGGAACACTACCTGGTTGGCCTTAACTGTCTCAAGAACACAATACAATAATATCCAAGATAATGTAACAATATTTAACTGAAAGTAGCATGATAAAAGCTAAAAAAAAAAAAAAAAAAAGGCTTGGAAAAAAATGTAATTCAAAGTGTCACTCACTGCTTTATAACAAAAGAAAAATTAACACTGAACATATACATTGGGAAAAAAATAAGTAATAAAATGTTACTTTTCATACTACATAAATACTTCATCACTATCTAATATGTCATGACAGAGGTCAAAAAGACTTAAATACTCTTTAAACTTAATATTTCTTGATTTAAAAAAAAAATAATTATTTGGGCAATTAAAATAGCATGTTAGAATAATTCTATTTGGATTTATATATTGTGTAGGAAAAACAAAAGAAAATGTCTTTTTTGGTCTATTTTTCTTCAGTTCATATTAGCTGCACTTGATACATGCAGATCCTCCAAACAGACAGAGGATTAAGCTTTTGAAGAGCCTGCCTGAGCAGCCTAAGCAACGGCACGCACAGAACAAGCGTCCTGTCAGCCAAACAGGCTTTGCTCTGAAAGGCATCTGGCAACAGAATTGTGGTCTCTATTTATGAGTCTGAGGATCAGCAATGAAACCCTACTGATGAACTGCACAAAAAAAAAGCTGAATATGCTCTTACAAACCCTTAAATCACAGCTAACTTAAATATCGTGAAACACAAAGTATTTCTGGCAAGGCATTTCCTTATAGACTCTTAGAGAAGACTAAGCCATCTGCTTACTCAAAAATCAATCCTGATGAAATTAAATGAAACAGGATAGTATTGCATGAGATCACAAGAATAGCACTTAGATGTTGTAGAGCAGTGTTTTGCAAACGATTGAGCTCAGGATGATGGGATTCAGTATGAAAATTACGAATTTATCACCATCAACAAGGACCTAAAATCATCATTTAGGGTACTGGCTCAGGAGAAAAATAAGATAAAAAGGAGAACTGGAAAAATCCTTTAAAAATGCTTTTTAGCAAGTGTCCGATAGCAATTCTGCCAGCTTTACAGAACACAACAATCTGGCAAGATAATAAAGCAGTCAGTTTACTTATCTGGAAATCACATGTGTACGTACCAGTGGACTAACTTGGGATTTAATAGAGACGGTGTACTGCATCAAGGATTTTCTAGAATCTCAACATATCACAACAAACATGATTATTCATACTAGAAGTTAGATTTTGCTCATAATGCTTAGAATATTAGCTTTGCAATGTTGAAGTGTTGTGCTGCAGCAAAATTTATTCAGTAAATCAGATAAAAAGGAATTTACCATGTCTTTCTGAAACAAATGTTTCTAGCCATTTTTTTGGCTCTGTTCACTGTACAAAAACATAACACTTGTATTCCTTAGATGTAAATGATTTTGGACATTTGGGAGGATAAGATGTCGGACTACATGACAGTTGTAATGCTATTTCCACATTTTGAAATATCTGTATTCTCTCATTCAACTTTTTTTTTCATGAAACACGAAGTATCAAGCACTGATTCTGCTCAGAGGTTGCTCAGGTCTGCTCTGGGCTGAAAGCCCTGCTAAAACAGATATTCTGATTCTCACCCAATATTGTAAGTGATTTTAACAGATTTGTTTCAGACTAGAGAGATGAGAGGCAATATCAGCTGAGCGCCTTTGATAACCTGCGTTATAAAGAACTAAAAACATGCATTGTAATAAAAACCTTAACACATTTTATTACACTGTAAAACATTATAGGAGGTTCACTCCTCTATACATATCATGTCTTCAACAGTAGTTCTTTAGCTTTTCCATTCCTAGTTTTTTTTTCATATTCCAGTTTTTGATGTGCCTTTATTTGTGTACAATTAAAAGTGAAAGCTAGTCAGCAACCAGAGAAATGTAGTTTACTCGAAAAAAACAAGCAAAAAACCCTTCATTGCAGTGCCCACGTATGCATCAATGCTGAATCTCATCACTAAGAGATTCTCTTTATTTTTTAAAGAAAGGCATACTGATCTTAAAAAACAACGAAAAAAAAAAAGAAAAGAAAAAAGATAGCAAATGGTTCAACTGATAACAAAGGCTTTGATTTGCTCAAATAGTTTGTGTGGTTCAACACACATACACTTTCCCAGATCTTCAAAGTCTCCTCTTATTCCCAAAAATCAGCCTAGTGAGGATACTGACCAGAGGTCTCCTGACCAGCCTCACCTATACAACCTACCCCAGCCAGGGCACATCCTGAAGCTTCTCAGAGCATCCAGGGTGGGTGTGGATGCCCCCACCATACAGTCACTGCTCTGCCTCCAGCAGCAAAAGCTGACGAGGGCCCATGTAGGACAATCATGTATGTGACTTGCTGGAGACCACCTGGAAGCAACCCTCAGAGCAGCACTGATATTGGCCACTAAGCTTCCCACTCTACTGCTGTACATTAACAAAAAAAAAAAGTGAATAAAATACATTTTTCCTTTTCAGGATTCAATAGGATTATTGCATTGTGCATCATAACAGAAATCTAGAAACAGTTTGAGCTAAAAATAAATTTAAAAAATCAAAATATGCAGAAGCAACAACACTACATACATTACATAGAAGTGTTGCTTTTACAGCCTTACACTTTTCTATGGAAAACAGATCTTATGGATTTATGTTTTGGCCATAAACAAACTGCAAATATCATCAGGTTTTTTAATAACGTGATGATGTGTGTGATTGGTTCGATATCTGATGTACTTATTCTCCTGTAGAGAGTCAGATTGTAAAATCTTGCCCTCTGATTGCATTGTTTGTTTGGCTTCATTATTGTTATTTATTTGTGCTACAGATAAAGCAATTCAAATGTCAACTAAATAGAAACTTGCTGTACTTACAATGCAGCCTGACTCCCCTGCTCCCTCTTCCCTCAGAAAGCTGATGAAGTGAACACTGAGGAGCACTTCAAGAGAAGTGGAGGAAAGACAATTTTGCTTTTCAACTTTTCCGATGTCACAAGATGGCCCTTTTCTCTAGACTAAAATTTCACCTTCCTCTGGATGAGAGAATGGCAGAAAGAGCCCTTATAAGCACAACTCACCTCTTAGACTCACTTCAAGCTCTTTTAAGACACCTCCTCCAAACTCCAGTGTTCTTTAGTGGGGATGCAGAACTTGTCCAAAACCCAGACTATAGATTTTAACAGACAAATGTTCAAGAAACCAACTCACCTCTTTTTTACACCATACAAAGAAAGATGAAAAATGAAGTGAATGGGAATGATCACAACTGCAGAAATTATGCATTAGGCACAGAAGCAAATATATGTGTCTTCAGCTTTCTAGAAGCCACAGATGCACAGACTCCAGATCTTCATTAAAAACAAATACTAAAAAAATAGCAAAGCACTTAAGCAGAAGTGTTGTATAAGCCTAGACTATTTTTTTAAATGTACTCAGCATCCCTACACAGTCAAATGCAGAAAGGTGACTTTTTCCATCTAAAAAATATAAATTTGTGGCCACTCCCACACACAGCCCATTTTCATGTGGCTCTGAACTTACAGCGCAGTGAAAGCATAACCAGCCTTATACTCTCCTTTATTTCACTTGCACTGCTACAGAAGCATCTGCCTCTTACTCTATGTAGGTTAGGAGGAGATTTTTGGTTTACTTTGAAGGAAATAATAGCATAGATATTTTTGCAGAGTGTGTGTATAGCTGCTAGTTCCAAGTCATGTAACTAAACATAGTTTCTCAGCATAGTTGTCTTAATTGAGTGTGGGTTCAAACCAATTTCAAATCAGTGTTTCAAGAAAGACTTTCATTACTAATATTATTTTCATGGAAGTGTCACTTGTCTGTAACAATGCATTTTAAGTGTCATGCCTACTGGAACTATTGTGTTACCTGTGCAGGATTCCCTGCACACATAAATCAATGAGACATTACTTATTGAGGGCTGGCACAGAAGAAACAGGAGACCCCACACATGCAAACACACAAGATTATATGAAATATGGGGTGGTAGTGGAATCACATCATGCACATCCCTAAACAGAGAAGAACACTTTCTCAGTAAGAGGTCTTTGTGAGTAATTTTATTACAAAATATTTACCTGAACTCTTTTCTGTTTTAATTTTGTGCAAGGGACTTCGAAAGAGCTCAAGGATGGGACAGCAGCCCTATCAAACATCAACGGCAGAGCCATACTGAAAATTAATAATAGATTATTCCTAGGTCAGTATAAACTATTCCTCCTTCACACTTTTAATAAATGTAAATTGGGGGCTAAATAAAATACTGTGTCTCACTCCTTTGGTTCATGCAAGAAGTACTCCTTTCCGAGAGCCAGCATCCTTCCAGTGGCTGCCTAGGATAAGGATGCTGAGAAACATGAGGAAGGACACTGCACTGCACAGCTACCAGTGCTCCCTTCCCAGATTGCCAGCCACACTCGGACTCAAACCCATCCCTTTTTTTTTTTTTTTTCCTTTTTTTAACTTTGAAATATGATCTCTTACCTTTCAGCAAAATGCTGTAGCTTCCAGCTTCGAAGGCTTTACAGGGGTCAGCAGGGAACAGACTCTTTCCTTTTGGAACTATTGTCCAAAAATACTAAACATGCAGTCAGAGGAAAGATAAAAAAGATGGGAAGAGAGCTGGAAGGGCAGACTGGGAGAAGTAAGATGATCACTAACAGAATAGTAATCTCAGCCTGATGCTTACTGAGCATATAAATAATAATAATAATAATTTTGCTAACCATTTTAGGCACTTTTATTTCCAAGTAGTACTGCAGGACTAAAATCTTCAGCCCAGAGTTGAAAATCCCATTACTAAAATCATGGCACATTACAACAAATATTAATTAGGCTAGCTCGATTTCTGAAAATCATTCACAGTAAAAATTTCCATTTAAAAAGTTTGAAGGGTTCAATAAGAAACATGTAAGGTGTCAGAGCCAAAGACATAATGAACAGCATACATACATATCTTACTACCAGCCTTCCCCACAGACCCAGAGAGTCACATCAGCACACAAAAGAAACAATATAAATGTCAACAGACCACTTCAGGAAAGAAATAAGCAGCAACACTGGATCCTAAATTCTTGCTACCTGAGTTACAAAGTACCATTATTTTTGCTCGGTTTCACAGTGGATCAGATGCCTGGGGATGCTGAAGCCTATCCGACAGGCTCAGCTTTCTTTGGTGTCTCCCAGGGCCAGTTATTCTCACATCCTTCACACTCCTTTGGCTAAAGCCTGGAGGCATTATTCCCTCTAAACAGTCATGCTGTTACCCTGCTTAGTAACCATTCCTAAGACAACAAAGTAATTCTGTCCTTCAAAATCCATTCTGGTTTCCTATCAGGTGTAAAGCCCTACAAGATAATGCTCAGAGCCCTATTTCTGCCTGTTACTATTAGAGTCCAGGGGAAAAAAAAAAAAAAATCAAAGCCTTGTTTCATATTTTTTGTTCTTCTGCATTTTGCTTTTTAAGCACATATCAAATTCTTTGACACTGTTCTGTGAACACTGAAAAGAAAAAAGAATGCTGCTTCTAATTCCTGTATTTATGAGGAACACAATCCTCAACAAAATGTTTTAGACTACTTTATCACTTCAGAGGACTTTACAAGAAACTACATTTCCAGAGAGTGACTTCCTTCTCAACACCATTGATTTCACACACAGCAGAAAGGTGGACATGAAGTAATTTCAGTAACAAAATAGCAGGATGATTTTCAAAAACCAATGATCTGCTAAAAGCTGCCCTCAAAAAGGAAAAACCAAACATGTCTGTAATGAACAGTTGGGAGGCTATTAAAATATTTTCTAATAAACACCACATTAGAAGTTCAGAGCCATAAATGTTGACTGAAAAATGCTTAGAAATTTGTTTTCAAAGACGCATTATTAAGTACATGAATTAACCTTTTCGTTGTTGATAACAGCAAGCTGAAAATGGTGAACTGTGTGAGATCATAAAAAATCAGGGAAAGGTTTGTTCTTCTTAGCTGAATAGGCTGCCAGGCCATCACCAAAGGCTTCTAGATGAGCAGAGCACCAGTGGACCAGGCACAATGTGATTATATAAAAAAAAATTATATTTCATTTATGTAGCCCTGTGTCACATTGATTGACCTTCATAACCTTTACATGGGCAATGCTTACTGACTCAAGCAAGGCCACCACTTCAAAACCCCCAAAATGTATTCAGAAATAGCCTTTGATCTTCAACATAGCAAAACCAGGCAGATGTGCAGGTTCACATCACCCACAGCAAATCCTATAATCCCTCCCTCCACCTTCAAGGCACAGGCTGTGCATGACATTTCACATAATCCCTCTGAACATTGCCTTCCCTTGTCAAAAATCTAAGTGTTCAAATAAATACCACATGACACAGCCATGTCTGCATCTTACACCAACCCGAGAAGGAGGAACCAAGCTAGTTACAATGACTTACAAACCGACGCTGACAGCCCAACTACTGATCACTGGGAACAAGGAGAAATTAGGGTGGAAGCACTGCATTTTAGGAGATTGCCCAGCTAACAGTTGCATATTAGCAGCTTTCCACTGGAGAAACACGTCTCCAAGTTCTATGGCCTCTATTTCCTTCATCCGGTAGTCACAGGTTCAAACAGGAAAAACATCCTCCCTAGGAGGAAAGTACCTTTTATTTTACAAGCATCCCTCCTCTCTGCCTCCTCCAGCCATAAAAAAAAAAAAATCACAGTTCCTGCTCAGCTATCATCTCCGGTGTAGATGTGCTCTCCATAGCCTTAAATGCCAGACGACTCCGGGAACAAAGGGCTCCTCTTCCAGAGCTCTTCTTCTCATCCTGCCTTCCTTAATCCACAGAAAGTCAACATCATTGGAGGTGGCCACAAGCTGCTATCTCTTACATATCAGAACAAAACCAGACTCACCTTTCAGTGATCACCAACCTCCCTCTTCTAGGACTGTCATAAGGCTGTGCTAGCTATTATTTGTGTTGGTTTTAAACAGTGACTATGACACTAATCCCTTCTTTAGGGCTGGGAAGGACCTGCTGTTTCTCAAGACATGGAAGTTGCTCCTCCCTTCCCTGAAGAAGTTTGAGGGCTGCTATAGAAATCTCAGCTTATACTGTACTAAAGACATCAAGTGCTGAATGCAAATAGCATTTCAAAGACAGTTTCCTGACAAGTATGGTGTGCCAGCCACCAAAAACAAATAATCATAAGAGAATGTCTGGTATAGCAAAGATTTAAATTTCTCTCTCATCTTTATTTGATCACATTTGAATGGAAGCCAAATGGGACTCCTGACAAAATCTGGAGCCAGCACTTCAAAGATGCAGATAGCAGTGAGGGGAGGGATAACAGAGTGACTGGCAAACATCTTCCTGGCTTGAGTTGCATCTGATCTGCATCTCCATCCATCCCCACCTGCAGCTGAGAAAGCTGCTCATTTAGGAGCAGACCTTGGCTACATTAGGATAACCTTTGTTATTAAAGAACATGAGCTGCATAACCAGGAGGGAAGAACATCATGACTTTTTTTTTTTCTGTTTCATTGTTATGAAAAGCAAAAATCTACTAATTCAAATGCTTTTAGCTGTGCATTACTGCTCTCTAGTCTCCTGACTCTCAGCACTTCTAATTCAACCATGATTGTAGGTAGACCCTTATCATTGCAAGCTTCAAAGGAAATCACTTTAACTCAGCCCAAAAAAACTGGAAGCATCACTGAATTAAAAAGTATTTGGGAAATCATAAAGGGTGGAAAACATAAAGTCTTTATAAATTTTTTTTAGATACATTTTTAGCAAACTTTTAGAGTCAGGTACATTCTAGTTCCTTCTTTATTTACTGTGCTAAGAAGATGCAAAGTAGAATTCTCAAATGTATGTACAGAAAACAATAACAATTGTCCTATGTTTAATTCAATGTTTTAAGTAAAAATTTTGAACAGAAAGCTCTTTAAACCAAAACAAGCATTTTATTTTACTAGCTACATGGTAGCTACATACATAGCTACTTTTTTTAACTTACTCCTTCATGGAGTAAGACATTCTCACGAAAAAAAAGAGGAGATGAGTAAAACTTACTATGCATATTTTCTCACAAGTTGTATTGTTGACTATACCTCTCAAACAAAATCAGCAAATATCAGCACTCATAGTTATATGTTTATCAAGAAATAAAATATTATAGCCTCCTATTCCAGGTCAGAAAACATTTTAGTAGCCCCAGACTTTTATTTCCAGCAGCAAAAAAGAAAAATGCAGCATATGTTAATCAGACTATAAGCACCTCCATATTATCAAAATATCAGCACAGTCAGAGATGTCTCTTAACTAAGTTTGCAATAGTTCAGAGGGAGTATTAGACTTGATCAGTTCTCATTTTGTTTGTTTAACTGAAACAGAATCAAATGAAGGTACAAAAGCCAACAGTTGTGTCTTTATACAACCCATATCCTCTAATGCTTAGATCTTAAAATGTGAGGCAGAAGGAAAGCACAGGAAGAATACCACTCCTTTTGATTAATTTTTAATATCAATTGAAGGTTTAAAGACCTACATTCTTTCTGCTTCACTGTAATTCTCCTTCTATTATCAACAAAACCAGATTCAGTAAGTAGAAAAATGTTGGTCCCCTAGTAATTTTCAGACATTCCCCCAGGTAGCATAATGTACAGGGATCTATATTTATACATAGCCAAAAGCTCTCTTTTTCAGCGTTTCCTGAAAAAGGTTACCAGCTAAATAAATTCTCTTCTATAAGGTGTGCTCCTTGCCAGAAACCCACAGAATACACTCACTATGGATGAGAACAGAGTTTAAGGAGAGTAAAGTCAACATAACCTTCTCTCCCTAAAGTCTGGGAAAACAGAATTACTTCACAGGCCACTTCAGAGCTAATCCTAGTTTGGACTTTTTCACACTAGTCAGAGGGACAAAGAAACTAAGTAAATTCCAAAGTGAAAAAAACTTCAGAACCAAACAGCCCAGTCCCCTTCCAAGCAGCCTGAGTTTTTGGTGCCTCTCCTGAACATACATTCAATATAACAGGCAGTAGAAGACACTTGCTTCTGAGAGCCTATTTGCAGATGCTCTTGCAGAATTTGCAGACAAATATAAGCTATGTTTTTGCACTCATGCACAGTGGTAGGGGCCACCTAGCAATGGTGAGGAATACCGTTAACAAATTGCACACTCTCTTCTTGCAGCAACTTCATTCTTTCAAGAAATTTAAGGAGTGGTTTGGAACAGTAGTACAATAATACAGAAATCAAGACCAACATCTGGATTAAACTTCATGACCAAAACTTTATGTGCAGGTAAAAGGTCACCAGTCAAAACTAAAGGTCATATCTCCCTAGTGTGAAGCAAAGGAGATGAAAATACATAACTAAACATAGCTACTTCTCTTCACTGTTTTCAGTGCGTCATGGAAAACCAGATAAACATCCATTGATACTGATAATGCGCTTTCTTTTATTCCCAAACTCTACCAGAGAAGTTTCCTTTGTTCCAAGTATACACCAAACAAGTTGGTAAGATCTCTCTTGTCCAGTACAAAATCAGAAGGCAAAAAAAAAAAAAAAATTTAAAAAGGGGGGAGAGCAGAGAACAGAAAACAAAAGACACAGTACTGTACTACATTCTTCCTAACTACTTGTATGCACTCATTATTAACAGAGAAAACTTTAAATTATTCTCATATAATAACTTCAAATTCAGACAAAATATAAAATGTTATAAATAAACAAATATGAAGTTTGAAGACTCATGATGGGACCTACACAAACTGAAGGGGTAGCTACATAACCATACAGGGAAAGTATGCTGTCATCCTTTGCAGATTAGCCACCAAAGAGTGCAGCATACTTCACTTCTGCTTTACATCCTGCTTATCCATATGATTTATACATACAATAGCTATTCATTCTTTTAATGCCTTTGATAAAAGCCTAACCTAAGAATGTTAAACCCTACATGAACCATGATGTAGTTATTCATTATGTACTTTAATGCAGGGCGTACCAGAGCAGTCAGAGAAATGAGTCTACAATCGTTTTTGTACATTTTAAGTACAGCCTTATCTCCACATTTGCTGGCTTCCTTGATAGGAACTTCTAACTATGACTAACATGTAGAGTACACAGTATCTTAAGTACCATATCCATGCGAGGTGAGAGCTTACATTCACCAGTTGAGAGTCAACAGCAACATCATTACTTTACAAAATGGGACAAAACATTTAACAATTTTTGAAAAGCCAGTGTTTCTCTTCCTTCTTCGAAGAAAAGAAAAATAAATATTTGGACCTTTACAGTCTTAAATGGAAGCATTCCTAATTTCTTGCCAAGAATTTGCTTCCCCCTACAATTAGTATAAGGTATACTATACTGTTTTCTTTAGTTATTTCCTGATAGCATGTTATTTCTCCTTACCAAGAACATTATAGTACATAATTTCCAGCGGAGGGCAGAGACACTATACTGTACCAAACAATTCCTAGCAAGGCAGTTTCCAATCCTTGCACACTGAACAATGGCAATGTGATACACCACCAAGGATTTGGCTTGGCTATCAAAGCAAAATGCTGCAAGGACTTATCCCCAAACATCAGAATTCAGCAATGTCAAGATTAAGCACATAAATCTTTGATGTACCTTCCTTAACTAAAACTTACCACTTCATTTACAAGCTACCTTTGAAGCAAAAGTGAAACTGTCCATTTACAAAGCTGATTCTTATGCTTGCAGCTCAGAACAATCCATAGCTTGATGAAGACTGATATAAATTTCTGCTCAAGAACTATGCAAGGTTCTGGGTATCAAGGAGGTTAACACATTTGTTTCTAAATAAGTCTCATAATTATGTGGTGTTCATACAGCTCAGTAGGATATTTTAAATGTAATTAACATTTTAGGATATCAGGCCTTCTTTTGGAAAAGGTTGTATTTTCCCTGAGCTCAGAACACAAATGGAATAGTTCATGTGTAAATTGGATGCGCTACTCACTGACATAGTAGAGATACAATTTCAAATCAATCTTACATAACTGGTGGTGACAACACTGTCAAAATAACAGAACTCTAAAAAAATATAACATGTAACAGATATATGGCTAACATTTCACAAATCATGAATACATAATTTAACAATCTTGCAAAACAAAACAAAACTGGAAGAAAATGCTACTATCATGTATGAGGGACACCAAGTCCTAAGTGATACAGAAGAAATTATCTTCAGGTAACTAAACTGGGAATATAGTCCCTCCAAAAGTGTTCCCTCTGTCTTTGCTCTTTAAGCACTCTTCTATACTGACAAGAAGATTAGAACCATACCTGGAGGTCATCTGAAAGTAAGAATTAGTATTTACAGACAGGATTTTCAATTAAGCAATACTTTTACTGACAAAGGAATGATGCTTTAATATTAGAAATTGCTTTCACTGAGAAATCATATCTAATGTCAGGTAAAATAAAGGTTTTACTGCTAAAGTGCTAAGAGTACCCAAGGGAACATAGAAAACTGGGGATTTATGTGGAACAAGAAATTGCTTTTAACTTGTTTAGCCATGAATCCAACTCAATTACACGCTCTAAAAAAATTCTTTCACTATCAAATATTAAACAAAATTTCATAGAATATTTAAAACCAGCCTCTCTGATGCAAGAAACACATTTGATTTACAAATGTTAATGTAATTATGCAAATGTCAAAACCTTCATCATGTCCTGCAAATAGTTCCATCCTTTTGGGAGTTTCATCGACTCAGTTTATTTTAAAATGTGCTTTTTCATCTCTTAATTGATTTTCTTCTGTCCCACCTCACCTCCAGGAGGCAGCAAGTAGCAATTGAGCTGATATCTTCCCTGCTAACCAAGCTCACTTCTGACAGCAGAGTGCAGCTGCAATTAAGGATGCCCTCAGAGAAAAGTGAAAGCAAAAAATAATTCAAACAAACAAACAAAAACAACAACAATAAACCCAAACAAAACAAATAAACCAAAACAAAACAAAAAACAGGAAAAGGCAAGGCAGGAGGAGAAGCCAGAAAGCCAGGCTGGCCTCCTAATCACTTGTTCAGATTCCTGATGCTCTGATGAAGATGCAGGGAGCAGTCACCAACATTTCTGACAACCTGTGCATCCACACAACACACGTAACACAGACGCTAAAGACAAGCTGAAGCCAGCCACAAAGTTTGAGACAGACTGTTATTTCTAAGAGCACTCTTCATGTTGTCACTCATTATCATTGTTCCACAATAAATCAAGAATACAAGTCATAATTACATTCCCTGCTACTTAATGAAGCAGCCACATGCAGCTTCCTTCCCTTCCCACCAACTGTGAAACTTAAACATTCAAGAAAAAGATGCTTACAAGGCTAAAAAGGTCATTTTTTGTGTTATTCTGTAACATGAGCACCATTAAGTTCAAGTGCACTCTTCATGCTACATGCTTCCTTCACTAGAGAACACGAGCACTTAAGCAATTTTGCCCATCTCCATTTCTTCTGCACTACATATCCTCACACTGTCTTTCCAAAAAGACAAAGCAGAGGCCCCACCACAAAACCCACTCCCTCATTACATCCTTGCTCTGCAGGAGACAATGATGCTTTTGCCTAGTAAGAGATATAACGCCACTGTCTTCCCAAGAAACTGTTTCCATAAAAAACACAAAGAACATATGGCCATAGGGCACCCTGTAAGAATTCTCTTATAGGGAACCATTTCATAGCACACTCAGAGAATGCTGGAGCAATTGTACATTCACCTAAGCCACTAAAACCACCCTCTTTCCATTTCACTGTCAACAATGACTTATGGTAAGACTTTTTATCTGAACAAATAATCAAATTGCTTTAGGATATCCTCAGTTTCACATTATCATATACCATTATATAAGCACAATGGCAAAACAGATGTTATCTAACTGGTAGAAGGATTCCCAAATCCTTTGAAGAGAGATTGTCTGTTAACCATAAAATTAAGTAGGCCATGTGATTGCACAGCAATGAAGTGAAAACAAAAAGATCACATTTATAGAGGAGATTGGTTAAATTACTAACCAAGAATATTAGACATGGAGGCATGGTTTTAAAAACATTACTGGAGGCAACAGTATCACAATGCAGAAATGCATGCACATGGCATGGCAACACTTGAGAAGATCCCTGTGCTGCCAGCAGGATTCAGGTCATGGAAGGATCAGACCAAAGGCTATTGAAATTCAGGAAACCAATATACTTCAGGTAAAGTGTTATGACAGCTGAAAATGAAACAGTGCTCAGATGCATATTTTCAAAGCATTCATGTTTCCTTTTTCTTTTAGTTTAGCCAACACATATTTTATATAGTAATGATGATATCTTTAAAAATTATTACATTATCTCTGAATTGTTAAAAAAAATGCCACGTGTGTGTGTTAGTTAACATTACAAGCACACTGACAAAGTTAATCTCAGCTTTGATACCAAGTATCAAGTAATCAAGTGATTACAAAAGCAACTGTGGACTAAGAACAACATTAAACTTCTGAAGTCAATTTTCTGTATGCACAAACACATGTCCAACAGCATAGTGGAACTGCATCTGCACAGAACAGACTATCCAGTTCAATAACTTCATCATTGAAAATGGTCTGTGCATTTTTAATTGTTTTTTTCCTCAGGCCATCTATCTACACTGCAGAATAAATAAAAACGAAGCACACCCAAAAGGCACTAAGTGCAAGCCACACTGTATTTCAGATGGGTGTTCATTTGGATTTTATTTCTCTTTTGAATAGTAATTCAGTGACAATTCTTTCTTTCCCATGCAGCAGTACTGAGACTTGTAGCTGCTGTGATAACATATGCTCAAGAAACAGCTGTATCTCAGGCAAAGAGACTTCCTAACAACCCACTTCACAATGTCTGATTGTTCTAATGCAATTTGATTTCTGCTGTTGTGGTGGAAGAGATATGCCAAGCTTCTTAAACTGTTTAGAGAACACCAAGACAGAGGAGATATAAGCATACAACTGAAAACTCTCAAGATGGGAACCTTGTCAATTAAGAACAAACTGTTATAGGCAATAAACAGCTGCTAACCACTTCCATAGGCTGGGAACAAAAATTACATTGTCCCACAGAGCTCCACACACACTTTCCACCCTATCCCATCACCTTCAAAAATATCTGTGCTGCTGTTTCAGATTTAGTGTATTTTTTTTCCTGTCAGTCTTGAACTCTATTATTTACAAATACTTAACTTTCAAAATTATACTGTGAGGCACAAACTCCTTTTCCACTATAACTCAAGACTCAGCTTCCTACTCCACTACTTGAAATAAAGAGCAACTTTAGAGCTTATTTGGCACTATTTACTCTCTAATTTCCCTACCCCTCTTTTTTTTCTCATCTGGCAGGCATTTCAAAATTTAGCATGCAAGTTACACAGGCTCAATTCAATTCCTAGATGTGTAGAGAACTTTCAATCCAGGCTCCAGTATGAGGGATGTGAGCAACTCACAAAGTTTTTCTCCCTAAACCTTGCAAATTTCAAGAAATGCAGGGTCAAATGTGAAAACCCAGAATCTTATCCTTCTGTCAAAAGGTCAACATTCCTCCTCCATCCAACCCACTATCCTTCATATCTATCTTCTCTGGGTCAGTGCCAGGTTGTCTCAGAATGCCCCCAGGGAGGCCGAGAAAGGGACTGAAAAGGCCAGAAACTGGGGAAACAAAGCTTTGTAAGGAGCATATCCACTACCTCCAGCTGATTATATAGTGGTATCACTGAATAATTGCAGCAAAAAGTTTTCTGGGCCTGCTACAATCATGCAAATTCGGTTCAAAATTATTCACAAAGAAGTTATTAAATGAGCACTGACAGCCTTGTTTGCTAAATTTCATCCAAGCATCTTTCTCCCAATCTTAGAAGTATGATAATTGCCGAAGCCTCTGGTACGTCCCCATGAAAAACAAATTAGGCTTTAATGAAATATGTAATCTCATTTCAACATACTGAGGCAGATTCAACCCTGCTTAATATTCCACAGCTAGTACCAACCAGCTACTGGAATCCAGGGTACCTCTGGCAGATGAAGCATCCCCAGCAGGACATAGGCATTTGCTGCCTCCCGCTCCATGCCAGGGATGCCAGGATCGTGCGGAATGCGCGTGCTCCATCGCAACAAAGCCGCCTGTGCAACACCAGCAGTGCACTGTCAGCAACCAACGGAATTGCGCTTCCTAATGTATCCAGAGAATCCTGAGTCTCATTGCTGAGACGTTTTTAATCACTGCAATTTCATTTTGAATTTTTGATTCCCAAGTTCATCAACAAACATAGCAAAGTATTAATTAGGATACAGTACCATCATTTGAGAATAATTAAATAAGACTAAAATTACAACAGGTGTACGCAGGCAGGCTGCAGTAATCCTATACACTTACCTTGCAAATCTACATTTCAGTTGATTTCTGATGAAAGCTTATTCCATTTCACTTTTATGTCACCCAGACTGTGAAGGCAGAAATCAAGGACACTTTAAAGAGGCATAGATTACAAAAGGAGGGACTTTCACATTCTAGCCTTCAGCTACTAAAACTGGACTGAATTTCTGAGCTGCATTAGATGCGATAAGTTGACTTCCACAGAGTGAGGGCTTGCATTAGAAGTCATTACGATTTTTTTCAAGATCGGTGGTGATATTAGTTGGTCATCTTCAATATCTTTGTCCTCTAAAGCAAGAAACCAGTACCTACTCCTTATCAACCAAGGCAATTATTTCTAAAGGTTATTAGTAAACAACCATACTCAAGGGACAGAATCCTCTCATGCATGTAGGAGAAGTACATGTTTGAAAACATTTGACTTGAAATACTAAACCATTATGAATAGAGACAGAGAAGGGGAGAAGTCTCTCTGTTAATGAAATTCATTGAGCCTCCACAAGCTGCACATTTTTGTTCCCTCTGAGCAATATTCTTACCTCCATAACAACTTTAAAACAGACATAAGTATTTTAAGAAGATGAATTGAGGCAAAATAAATCTTGCTCATACTGCTACTATGACATCAGGCTCAAGTTTATAAATCAGAAATTCAGGGTTATACAGCAAGAGCTATCCTATCAGTATCAGACAGTACTGCGGACCACCTACCCACACACACACAAGAACATGCATAGCAGGAAAAAGTAGAATTCAAACTGTCTCCATGTGTTTCCTCTTTATTCCATAAAAAAGGCATCACCACATTTGCCAACATCAAAAGTAAGGAAAAATATTCCTTCCTGTCTCTTTCTCAGAAACAGCTAAGGGAAGAGGATGAGGATGCAGCATCATGGTCTCAACTGCAGATTCGTCACTCCTGAGTCTTTCACTTAACCTTGGATGTCATTGGATGTCATTTAACCTTGACATCCTGAATTTGAAGAAGGAAAAGTCATCAGTACCTGAGTTAACATCACTTCACCATGAGCACAGATACCCAAGTGCATGTAGTAAAACTCTTAAGTCCAATGCCCTTAAACACGCGAAGGTGACTGCAACAGAGAGAGCAACCACAGTCTCTGTATCTTATTTCCTAAGTGCATGGACAGAGGAAAAAAAGAAAGGGATGAAAATAATACTTCTCACTTTGAAGTGATGAAGTAGGAACAAGGCATGAATGGGACATGGGTAACAGCTCCTCCCCAGCAATGACTTACAACACCAAAGGAGCTGTAAAAAGCAGCAGTAGGAAACGCAGCAGGGAGAACTCCAACACACTTAATCCTTGGTAAAGGGAGCCCAGCTTAGAGAGTCTGTGAAGTTTTTTATACCACCAGAGGGGCAGAGTACCTAATTACTTGCTATAATTATCAAAATCCATTAAATAGGGAGTCCCTTCCTCTGTCACCTTGAGAAAAGAGTTTTAGAGGGCTTTTTTAGGGAGGGAGGAGGTATCAAAATACATTTTAGTCCCATCAAAAGATTAGCAAGAGTCCTTGAATTTTACATCATCCTCAACAACTGAACAGCCTTGTTCTGAAAATATGAAACATTAGCAAAACTGTCAGCCCCATAATATAATCATTGCTTTATTTCCCTGGCAACAAAGGAAACTTTAATTGGAAAGAGATTTAAAGTACAGCGTGCACATTCCTGTCCAGACTGCAACCTTTTCCAATAGCCTCTAGATACAATACATCTGCTATCTCTTCTAGAAGGGATTTGTAAGGCCAAACAGGTCATATGCAATTTAAGAGCTTACAACTCCACTTGATTAAAAATACATTACTCTGAAAACAGGAGTTCACCTCCTGGTTCTTCTTCATACATGTTCAGGAAAGAAACTCTAAAGAGGTCAAGAAAAAGAACAGAAGCAGAAGTTGATGAAAAGCATGAACTAAGCAAATGTATTTATGACTTCTGCTTACACACATCTGTGCTGGGGAAAATCCTACCCTGAAGCACAGGCACAAAAATTGGTGTTCTCCACCTGTGCATTGGACTGACGCTGCTTTAAAGCTGACAGTGTGCTTAGCCTGTTGTCTTCAATAAATAAATAAATGGAAGTGTTCTGCAAAAGGCTGGTCTTGCAAATATATCATCAACTATTAACTGAAGTACTGCAATAACTAAGCAGATAACTTCTGGCCTTGCACTGTCAGTAATACTGCTCACCGATCCAAAATTAAAACCAGTACAAAGAAAAACTGAGTAAATATCAAAACCATAAAATACCCGGAAAAGAGGAAAAAAATATATATAAATTGGCCTTAAAGCACCTGCCAGTAGGTCTGGCATTACAGCCAACAGCACCCAGCTACGTCAACGCAAAGACAAATGCAGGTGAAGCTGCCTCACCCAAAAGCACTTTTGTGCCATTTGTTCCAGGGTCATTTTCAAAACTGTCATAAAAAAATCAGGGAATTAACAGCTAGTTTTTCCATAGTAAAGAAGAAAACTCTAAGGTAAGTTGAAATGCAACACAATTGAAAAACCTGGACAAACTCAATACACACATGAGAACAAAAAATACAAAACAAAAAACAAAAACCAACAAGGACCCAAACAAAACAAAACAAACAAACAAAAAAGTAACCTCAAAATCTATGAAATAGACTGGAACCAGAAAGTAAAGCTTTTGAGAAACTGCATCTTACAGAGGCTAAAAATACTCTTCCCCATTGTACATTATCTCCTCAAATAAAAGGAACATCTGTGAATTTAGAAGTTTCAATATTTGGGCAATTTTTCTGGTAGCAAGAATGCCACAAACTGGAATTCCTGAAAATTGCCCTGAATAAGAGACTGTAAATCTGCAAGACCCAGAGATATACACTGGACCACAAAGTAAAGCTTGACTAGGCTCAGTAAAGAATGGCTGAAGGAAGATGTGACTTAAGTTCCCACTCAGCATTCACCAAGCTACTGTGTGGCACACTAGGAGTTACATCACTTTTCAAAGCACAAACTACAGTCAATATGTGAGAAAAGCCCTCTTCAAAATCAGGGGAAAATTAATTCCAATACTGCATTTGCATTTCTTTCTTTCTTGCCACTTTTTTCAGATGAAAAAGGAAAGAGACAGGCTCCCCTTTCCAATACATAAATGTGTATTTCTTGCTTTGAAAGAAAGAACAGAACAGACACATTAGGTGCTTGTTTTAATTAGAAAGCCATGAGGCACGAAAAGGAACAAACAATCACAAAGGGCTCTGTTTCACTCTGGGTTTTTAAATGGTGATAGGATGGTATTCATCCTAGGTAATGCAAAAAGTACTTAGGTACTAATTCTTCCAAGATGCACCAGCAGTTCAGGCACTGCTAAGCAGGTTCCTATGCTCATGCCTGTGTTTTAGCCCTCAGCAGCCAGAAGCAAGTGTGGCTCCTGAGGTCCCCAGACACACTGTGAGTGGGGATCTCAGGCTGCTGCTTTCACCTGCAGCTTTTCAGATCAATACTGCCAGCAGCAGGAGAAAGAGAAATGCTTCAAGACTAGCTGACTTTGGAGCTTAAAACATCTTCAGACAGGAATTTCTGATACCTCACAGAAGAGTCAAAGCCAAGCATACACCAACCACCCAATATCAAAGCCAGAACCTAGGAAAAAAAAAAAATAAAGGGAAGAAGAGACATGTTTAATCTCATGACATCACAAGACTTTGCAAAAATACATTTCAATCTTGTACATGTACATGTACTATTCAACAGCTGGGATTAATACTGCATAGAGGGGCTAAAAGTACAATGGTTATTGCAAAGTCCAGTTCCTCAAAGAAGAGAGTTTGTAGATTGAAATAATAAGGCATAATTTTTGTATCATCCCTGTGTATTTCTAGATATTGAAAAAGTTGCTATTAAACAAAGAGACATGGAAACTGTAGAAAAGGCAGTCTGCAATACCTACAACACTTGAAAAGGTCTCATGTACCAGGTTCTAATACTAAAACTATTGAATTTGCCTGGAAGAATGGAACATTATATCAAAATGAAAAGAGAAAGTAGATTGCACTAATAGAAGTTAAACCCAGATTAATTTAAAATTAGAAGATTAACTTTTTACCTGTAGGAAAACAAATCATTTTAACAGAAAATGATGTACATAAAGTGGAGGCAGTTAATCCGAGCAGTACATGTTCAAACTGTCTACAGGATTTATGGAATGATTTAATCACCTACCCTACTCACTGCCAGCCTCCTCACACTGCAGATTATACCTTAAACCATTTCCAAAACAGTTCAGTGGGGATGCTTTGCAGGACAAGAACTGAATCAATGGCAGAGCACCCTTCCCAGGTACAGTTAGTTCACAAATGCATGCTGAAGCTGAAAATATTAAGAGCAAAACTTCTAAGAGACATGTTTTCAGGGACAGTGAGACATCATCTAAAATAAGGAATGTGCATTCCACTGAGCCTCACAAACAATACCAAATACAACAGGACCAACTTGGCAGCTCAGTATTTTTGATCCCTTGCTGCCTAGCACCCGCTCCTCACCAGATACCCACTGACAACACTTTCTGCATTGGATCACAACAATAGACAGCAAGTCTCAATCAAATTTGAGTATAACCTCATCTACAAACACCCACTTTTTCCCTCTAGCTGTCACAAGCAGGGATGTTATCACAGGGAACTGCTGACACCACATCACTACTCTACACCCCATCCACAGGGGCACCGGGGACAGGGCACATGCAGCTGGCATCACTGGGGGACCAGTGATGAGGGGAGGACTGCCTGTCACTCATCCTTGGAAATCAAATGTGGGATTTGATTTTGACCGTTCACTTAGCTGAAATAGGGCAAAGGTACACAGGCTCAATGAGGATGATGCTGCTCTTATCTCCACCAGCTCAGCAGGAGTCAGGGCCAGGTTTCCAGTGACCCTGCAGCTTTGCTGAAGCTAGAGGAATCAGAGGGGAACTGCGACAGCTGCTACAGGATTATCCGAGCAAAGCAGGCAGGGGAAGACAAGCCAAAGACTTTCAGTGAGGCTGACACACCAGTTCTGCAGCAAACGCTCTTGAAAACCAGCACATCCTCAGGACTGCAGATGCTCCAGATCTAAAGGGGCTCCTGATCCCAACAAGGGGAAGACTCTCACAGATCTGCCCTGCTGGCAAAGATGTCCTAGAGAGTATACGGCAGCTCATGAGCAAAACTGAGGAGTAGAACACATTTTACATAAACACAATGGTTTCCTATTATTTTTCTATTTTATGATCTCATAGTGTTCAATAATATCATGCAATATAGAAGATATATTGTTACCTGTACTCACCAGCATCAACCCTGACACTCATTCTGACCAAATACTTAAAAAAGTGAGGGCAGTAGATTCTATAAATTATAAGAATCAATAAAAACATCAGGTTTCGAGATGAGAGTAGTGACACTTAAAGAATCCAACCCATCACAAAGATGCTTTCATGCAAGACAAGTACAAGCTCCAAGCAGGTTTGTCCTTGGCCCATAGTAGGTATGATGTAAGAGCTAGGTAGGAAAGAATAAGTGAACACAGACAAAGCAAATTACAATAATAAAAAAGATGTATTAAAAAACAGACACAACATCACAAAAACCAGGAGACAAAAAAAATTAATATTGACTTGTGAGAAGATTAGTTGAGTTTGTATCATTTTCACAGTTCATGGTCTATGATGATATGAAATTGCTTTTATTCCCAACATTTTTTTCTGATAGTGTTTGGGTTTTGTTTGATATTGAAAACAAGCTATCCCTACAGATGAAAAAAAAAAATCCAACACATAGAAGAAAGTAATGTTAAAACAATTAAAAGAGAAAAAATTTCCAAAATATTTCTGAAAAGTCAGCACAGAACTATTTACCTAGAGAAAGCTGTAGGCTGGTCTTTGTTGAAGATGCAAATTTTATTCAGTTAATCAACGGATGAGTGCAACTTCAAATATAACACTCTGAAGGCTCACATTACCACCTCGGGCAAATTCAGAGATTAGCTGGTGGCACTCATGATGATTCCAAGCTTAAAACCAAAGTAAATATTTATTAACATTAACCACTGCATTTTGATTAAGAAATATAACTACCTTCAGGAAATACTGAATCCCTTTTCTCCTAGACATAGTTACACTGAAAGAGGAAAACAGAATTTTCCAAAACCTTTCTGAAACATGAAGGGAAAGTTATGAGCATGTGATTTATATACATTACCAAAAAACAGTACAGCAATCCTTTATTAAACACAAATAATTTTAATTGTAATAGTCAATCCTTTAATGATGGTTGATGAGAAACATTGCACACAATTTCCTTTCCCCACAACAATACTCTAGATACAGATTTTCATTATCTCATCGATACCCATAGCATGAAGTAATCAGAAATAAAACATGAGCAAAATCTCTGAGATTTTTTATATCCTTGAAAAAATAAGACAGTCAACAATGTTTAGGTTTATACAAGCAATCCTAGTAAGTAAAATAAAAAATGGGCAGGGGTAGATATGAAGTATGTTGGTTTTGGGTGGGGGCTTTTGTTCCAGAATGACAAGGTTAAATGACAAGGTTAAAGCCTCACACTCCATTAGCCACACAGCAGCCTTGGCAAGGGCCAGCTCAAAGCAGCAGTGCTCTGCATCATCACTGTCTGTCACAAACTAGAAATTAGTGCGAGGAACAGCCAAACAAGGCAGTCACAAAACTGCAGCTTCTGTAGCAATCAAGGTTTTGCACAGCATCAGCTAGGTCTCTGTCTTCAGTCACAGTTTTATCCATTTTCCTTTCCCAAACAATTTATCTATTTTTTAGGCCATATTGTATCTTTCTTCTTGAATGGGCCTAAATCTATTAAGTCATTGCTCATTTCTCCTCCTTTGCTTCCAGCATCTGTTTTCTGTATATGTATTAATGGCTTTCTATTCTAGGAAACAAGAGGAGAAAACCACCAAGGGAGACAGAGAGAACAGGTTAGAAGAGCAAGATGAAAACACATGAAAGGCAGGAGAGAAATCCCCAGAGACCTCTCTGGTCTCTGGCTTCCCTGGTACCCTCTGACCAGATTATCAGCACTGATTGGTTATCCTCACTTACTCTACTAACAGTCATCCCTTCAGACCTGCTGACCATGCTCATGGCATGATCGATCTTAGGTTTGTTTCCATCAAGCAAACAGGCTTACGCAGCTTGACCCAGCCTGGCTTCCAACAACAGGAACAGCTGAGATTGACAAAGCCTAGGGATAATGTCTCTCAGCAAAGGCAGCAGCATTCATACTCTGAGAGCAATAATTCTCACAGCTTGTGTGCTGGGTTTGGATCTTTTGCATCTCACACACCTAAGAGCCAACAAGGTCTGTATCTCATTTCACTTTTCTCTTGTCTTCTGTCTTGCCCTTTCCTTTCGCCAGACCTCCCCTATTTGACACCATAATGTTTAGATGACTCTTGTACATTACTCAGTCTCTAAGATACAGGACCACTGCCCCTTTTCCATGCATTGCTCTTCTTATACTTTTCAGTCCAAAACTCCTTGGGGCAGAAAATCTCAAGAGCTCCTGAAAGCACCCTAAGGTATTGCTCCCTACACAGCTGGATAAAGTAACTGAACTGAATGAAATTGCATCAGTTTCTTATCAGACTGAAACAAAAACACTTTAGACCTTAAAAAAAGAAAATCAACAAAGACTGAGTAAGAAGTACAGAAGTATTTGCCCCAGTCATCTTCTGTGCACACAACAGCCAAAGAGTTTGGTACCA